>NC_141596.1:37487477-37787477 GCF_047967505.1 Dipteris shenzhenensis
AACAAGAGAACACCCAAAGACACTCTTGAAAGAGAACAGGGTGCTTGTATTCCAAACTTATGCATACAACAATGAAGACCAAAGTCAACCATTTGACCTTTTATACAAGTCACCTTTTGAAGGGAGGGCCAATCCTTTTCCTTTTTGCACTCTCCCTTCCTTTACATTCACAAGGCTCTTGGGCCCATAGGGTGCCAAGGCGTATTCTCTATCCTTTCCTTCTCTCTTCTATTGTTACGTCTATCCGTGTGTCGAAAATAGCACCTGTGTTAACCATATACAAGTCACCTTTTGAAGGGAGGGCCAATCCTTTTCCTTTTTGCACTCTCCCTTTCTTTACATTCACAAGGCTCTTGGACCCGTAGGGTGCCAAGGCGTCTTGTCTATCCTTTTCTTCTCTCTTCTATTGTTATGTCTCTCCGTGTGTCAAAAATAGCACTTGTGTTAACCATATAAGAGCGCTTGGGACAAACCGGGCATTAGGAGGGGTTCCTAATCGGGTCCCAAATAGCACTTGTGTTAACCTTGCCCATTCGAGTCCTAAGCCATCTGAGGCTCAAAACCCATCTGTGAGGCTTAAAACTTGGAGTGGCGAGGCCGAGATCTTAAGCCATTTGTGGCTCAAACCCTGTAAAGCATGGAACTATACTCCTTCCATGGCTGCGACCGTCGAAGTAAATCATGAAGCCTAATCACCTCTAATCACTCATTACCATGCATTTTGCGACTGTACTCTGTGGATGTTAACAGGGCTACAAAGGAAATCTTGTTTATTCTATCCCCTTGATTGCTACTTTTTCACTTGAGGATGTTCTTCTTCACGAATGTTTCATTTTCCAAATGCTAATGTTCATGTACTCTATGTATTGCCAAAAAAGGAGCTCCCAAACTTTGGGACCAACACGAGGAGCCTCCAACACATATGGACTCAACTTCCAATGGCTAGGAGATCATTCTTTTTGTTACGTTTGGCCCATTCCCTAACGCCTATTACCATTACAGGAAATCTGGTCATTTTGCAAGGAACTATCCTTTGATGTTCCATCAGCTCCACAATCTAATAATTTGGTCCAAGATAAGATTGCGGTTGATCACATGCTTTTGATGTTGACGTTCAGCAGGCCATTAGTGGTTCTAAGGAAGTGGTTGCCAATATATACTCCTGAGCAACTGCCATATATACTTTCAGCAATAGAACTAAGTCCTCTTGGCCCATTAGTGATAGCTATCAAATACCATCTCCGAGCCATTGAGCATAGTAAACTTGCAATTGAGAGAATCCAATCTCGACTTAAATGGCTTGATTGTGGTGATAGACCTCTTGATTTTTTTCCAAACACATAAAGGGAAAAAAGCTAAAGGAAAATATTATTTCCAAGAGAGTTTGCTAACAACGCTGAGTCACCACAAACTGGTCACATGAGAGACGTAATATGAGCGCGTAAACCCAGAACCCTGCAGCATATATTACGAATTTTGCTCTGTGTTCCTCTGGTCTTCTTCTGTGTTGCTCTGTTGTCTTTGAACGATCCATTGCTCTATCTATCATCAAGTTCTGGTAATTTTAGTCTGGAGTTTTGTTTTCCTCCTCCTCCATGTAGTGATCCTCTTTCAAAGTACTCCCTCTTTTCATCGTCCTGCTTTTTCAATTGCTCCTTGTCCAGGATTGATTCGCGCCTAGTGCATTGTATTCTCGTCCACATTGGCTTCAAAACATTTGATTCCTACATTCAATTTGTCTGAAGCCATGACGCCCGAGACGGAATCTCGTTTGCAACCCCGCCCGAAGCGGTTGCGGTCGCCTTCTCCAACTTTAGAAGAGGAATTTTCCCAGAAACCCGATGACACTTCCAGGGTATCCGTGGATGAACCAGAGTCCGAAAATTACGACTTTGGAGAGGAGTGGAGAGAGCCTCTGCAAGCAGAAGCGATTGGTATTCATTTTCCTTTAATCACCAATTACAAATTTCAAATGTCAAATTTCATTGCCGATTGCCGTGTCCTAGTGCTGAAGGTGCCACACATACTTCAACTGGTTACTATCTTTGCTGAAAATGTTGCAGTTTTAAGAAAGATAAATGTTTGGTCCCTGACGTGTTTTTTGGTGCTTGGGTCAAGCACAAGGCAAAGAAGATGCAGAATTAGAAGCAGGCTTCTTACGTTTGGAGGATTTGGACGAGAGGATCACGAGAATATTAGCTGAAATCACGTCTAAAAGACCCACCGAAGCTCTTATAGAGTTCCGGGAGCTTTTGAGAGGCGTTGATGGCGGGAAGTTTCTCCTGCAGTATGTATTGCTTTCTCCAAAATGTATAGAAATTATGTCCGCTTGGTCTTTAGGGCCTGTTGCAGAATCTGCAGTGCCTTTGTTGCTTCTGGTAGACGAGCTAATGCGGCATCCTATTGGTAAAGATGGTGCACAACAAGATTCGATGGGTGCTTTCCAGCATGGTAAAGGGGACCCGCAGAAGATATTGCTGTTAGTGCGGGTAAGGCTAGATAAATTAGCACGCTCCATTGTATCTACCAAGCTGAAAGACATCTATGCACACCTAACGTCTAATGAACGGAGCCGTCAAAAGGCAGCATTGCTTCTCATGGCGGCCATTGTTAAGCGAGGGAGTATGTTAGCATCAGAGGTTGCCACAACGTTTGATTTTAATTTAAGCGTCCTGCCCAAGTTGTCAAAACCAGCCAAGGGTTACGAACAAAAAAGGGGAGAGAGAAAGCCGGAGGATGTTTTAAAGAGGACAACACGGTTTACATTCATTGAATTTGCCCTATCCTTCTTGGAGGTTTGTCACGCTGCCCTTTTACGATGGGTTCTGCAGATTCGGCCTTTGTATGCAGGTGTGTTGCATAAGCTTGCCAGCGATGATGAAATGACAATAGTGGCTGTTCTCAAGATACTCCAAAATAAAGTATTGGATTCAGCTGCCATGGTGCCTCCAGGGCTTCAAAGTGCCATATTTGGAGATGCCACTCTCGAGCAACTGGCCATCATATCTTGCAGCTCGTTACAGTTTGAGGCAGTACAAATAGCACATCACACCCTTTTGCTGCTTTGCACCGATCCTATTCATGGAATTTGTCCAGAGCCATCTTTATCATGGGGTGCTCCAACAGGGAAGTCAGGTAGTTACGGAGGTGGTCAAGGACGGTTAGTGAGGCTAATGCTGAAATTAAGAGCAACCGAAAACCAAAATCACAGGGAGTTACTTTTGTCCATAGCAGCGGGAAGACCATTGCTGGTCGCCACGTATTTTGAGTCTTTTCCATACTCTCTCGAACCAAGGGCTTCTATTGCATGGTAATTTGGGCTGATTCAACTGCATGGATCAATTTTGAAAGCATATTTTCCACGCTATAATGAGCTTGCGTTTTGTTCTTAGGCGTTCCACAGATTTGTGATTTTTGTATCTTGGCCTTTACATCTCTGATTCAGGTTAAACAAACATGCCATGACATTGGAGCAGTTTGCAGGTTTGCAGCTGTCTCGCTCATTTCTGAGATAATTTCTGTCACCAAGGTGCAACCTCCATTTTCCATACTGGCAGTTCAAGGTCTTCCACCTCCTGCTGTTGACAGTCCTTTGATCCAGGGTATGCTAAGGAGTGCATTGCCCCGGAATTTAACTCGCTTAGTGATAAACAGGGCCCTCCTTCATGCAAACATGCGGGTTAAGCATGCGTGTTTGAGGATGCTGCTGGAGGTGTTGTCCTCAGTTGAATTTTATTTAAGTTCAGTGTTCAATGCACATGTAACTTTTCAGCAAAAGCACAGCACCAGAGATTTATCAGAGCAGACAGCTGAGAATATAGCTGGGAAACAGAAGGTTCTGGAGTCTTTTGTAGGTGGTAGCATGGAGCCAAATAGTTCTGTCGGCTTACTTGCATGTAGAGATATCGAGGTCTTAGCTCGTGATTCTGGTTGCAAAGATTGGCTCGACTGTCAAAGATGGCTGGCCCTTGGAAAATATATTCAGGATGAACAGCGTTCTATGTTACCTGATCCTCAGGTTCTGCTGTCATTGCTGCCTTTAAAGCATGCCAACGTTGAAGACCTTGCTGTTTCGAAAAGGAAGAAAAATGAAGGCTTCTTAGAAGGCATTTCCATCAATATGACTATGGATAAGAGCAACTTGAAGAGAGAGAGCTTCCCAGAAAATGATGGTGATGTGGAGTTTGGGGATGATAAGAGTGATGCTTTGGATCATAGAGAAAATGAAGAGGCTACATTGGAACAGATTTGGAATGCGGACTCCCACTTAATTGAAACGGGTGATCTTGAAGATATCGGGAGCTTTCTAAATGCAAAGCTCCTCGAAGTGCTGGCTGCTTATCAGGTATTTGCTGATTGCATTGACTGCTTGAAGTGATCCAGCATTCAGTTTGCACTTACATTTTGAACTCAAGATGTAAGGAATCCCATTGATTTAATCGCATTTTTGTCCATGAAAAGCCTGAAAGGAGCACAAGAGAATCACACTAGGAGCAGTAAAGTGAATGGTATATAGAAAATGAAGAGAATGAATGGTCCCTTATATAGAGAAAGAGAGAAATAAAGTTTATGAAAGTCTTTGAAAGAACGAAGGGTGATCTCATATCTTCACCTTTGCATGTATTGGGCATGTCATGTGTGCTAGAGAGCTTTCAGTTTGGTTTAGGATTAATTACAGGTAAAAAGAGGGGTAGGTAGACTTTATGTTCTAGGTCAGGACTTTCATGATGTTATGTCATGGACAAGGATTATAGATTTTAAGGGGCCACATGATGTTGTAAGCCTCCACATGGACGAAGTGGATGGGTGCCACATGGCACTAATCAAATGGTCTATCTCATGTGGCTTTGCCACCTCACACAAACATGCACTCACCATGTCACTCACTCTGGGGCATCCAATTAGATGCAGGTATTGCATCTATGGCATGTGTTTGATGAATTTTGATTGGGCACAGTGTGTCAGTGTGCCACCTAGATGGGGCTGAAGAGGGTTTGCTATGTATGAGATTCATTGTGTGATTGCAGTAGTTGCTGCATTTTCAGTTTGGTGCGTCCATTGTAGCCAGTGGTTGGCCATCCATTTGGAGCAATACATTGTGCACGCATCCTACTTGTGTATCTGTGGGAGGGCATCACAGAGTTTTGTGAGCCTCCCTTGTTTTCTTTCACATAGGCACATGCGCGCACACACATAATAGCACGTGCGCAAATGTGCACACATAATGCACACGCCTGCTTGTATGCATACACACATGCACACAGCTTTCCATATGACTAGAATGTATCTTATCTAACAATTAATGTATATTCTTGTCTTCTTGCAATGTAGAGAATCATCCCTATGGCTTTGGTGGACAGTTGCTTTGATGTATTCAAGCTTCTCCCAGATGAGCCACTATCTCTGTCATGGTCTCAGCAGAAAGCCTTATTAACATTGCTGTTAGCAGCAACAGGGGAATCTTCTGTGCTGAATATGGGTTACATTTCTCAAACAGGAGGTGGAAATCCTCATCTTAGAAATTTGTATACGCATTTGAAGCCTTTGATAAAAGTAATGCTTGGATCAAAGGTTGCGTGGATGAGGGAGCAGGCTCAATGTCTTGCTGACAGAGCTATGGCTAGCTCTGGAGCTTTTGAAAGCAATAAGAATGAGATTCGTGTATGGCTCCAGTCCCTCTCACCTTGGAGTGATGCTGTTATATCATTTTTATGTGACGCTGTGAGCACTATTGGAAGGAACATTGACAAGCATTTGGATGTGCTTATTTCCATCGTCTATTCAGATACTAAAGAAGGTATGCACGTTTGGACGATCTTTACTGTTTGATCTCACAATTTTAAGCAATTAGTTTCACTGTAATGTAATATCAGTGGGTTACATGCAGATGTTTTCGGTACGACAGAGTTCGGTCCACTGGTAGTCTGCATCCTCGATAAATGTCTTCGAGTGCTGGCATCAAGTGCGAAGAATTTGAAACTTCCTCAACGAACAAGTATCTCTCTCTATGTTGCTACTACTCTGGAACTACTTTTGCAGTCACAGGTGGGCCATGTCTTTTTCTTGAAAACAAATAAATAGCTTTGACCTTTTTCTATTTTGTGCCATTCTTCTTTGATACAATGTGTGAAATCATTTTTGTTTGTATTGCTCCAGGGTTACCCAAAACCCCTAGGGGCTGTCATAAATGCATTGTTATGCTCAGGACTAAAGAATAGTGGCCAGTCTTTGGAGAACATGAACAGTTTCAGATCTGAGTGGAACCCTTTACAAAGACTGTATCTCTATGTGCAATGTGTTTTGAGAAAAGAAGATAAAATTTCATTCTGGGATTGTGACAGTTACAGCTTGGCAGTAAAGCAGAATGAATTTTCAACTGGGAATCTTGCAAAGGCACTTCAACTTTGTAAACAGGATGAAAGAAGCTCCTTGCAGGCAAAAGCTTCTGCTCTGAGCTCTTGTCTCCTTTGTGTTCCCCTTGAAGACATAGTTGACAATTTGCCTTTATTGATGGATAATTTTTTCCACATATTCAAAGGGAAATGCCCTATTTTAATGGCATTGCTTGGTGCGTACAAGCAGTTGCTGTTTTCCATTGCAGAACGTTGGCCTGACCTTTTTAATGAGTGTTTGTCACTGGCTTCTAGCTTGGCACATTCTGGAAAGGACATGTACAAAAAGTCTGATTTGTCCCAAGGGCAAGGGAAACATATTCTATCAGGAGAGTTACCCAATTCAACATTTGAAGATGAAGACACGCTGATGTCCTCAGCATCTTCAAACAGCACAACTCTTGCATTTTCTGCATTCTTGTTGGCTCTACCATTTGGAATTATTTTCCCTGCAGCTGCACGTAGCCACGAGGCACGATTTCTAAGTTCCAATGTATTTAGAAGCATCCTTGAAGCCGCACTTGCTGAAGTGCCACCAGGGCAATGGCTTATTACAGCTAGGGTAATTTTGTTTTGGATTGAAGAAATATGGATTCTTGGCCAGAATGGCTCAGATGTGGCATGTCAACTGGAAACCTGCTTCTTTCTTTTGAAAGATCTGATTCTACCGCCTGAAGACAAGGGCTGGTTAAGGCTTCTACAAAATGAACAAGATACAAGTACATATCTTCCTCTGATTGAAGATCTCATCAAGGGGGTCATGGCACACCCTGTAATGACTGTCCATCAAAGAGACTATGAAGTTCCTCAACAAGTTTCGAGTGGATATTATGATAAATTCAATAATTGTGACTTAGAGGCTGGTGAGATGGAATCATGGCTTTCTAAGGGCAGATGTGAACTTGCTTTGATAGACCACTATACCATTGATATTTTGAAGGAGCTTCTGTTCTGGGCTTCTAAGTTATCCAAAGCAGACTTGTCAGCTGCAGCTTTGAAAAGCTATGAAGTTGTTCAGAGGCGAATTTTAGCTGCCTGCAAGCCTTTCCTAACATGCATTATAGATGGTATGAAAAAGGAGGTCATTGAAAGTCAGAAACGTCATTTAAATGGTCTTTCACCATCTAAAAAAACATTCATAGCTTTTACGTTCTTGTCTCTCACTGATGTCCACTCACTATTGGACCTTGCTTACACCCTTCTCTCACAAGAACCTTCTGATCGAAATGTGGACAATAGATTTTCCACAGTAGTTGGCATGCCCTACCACTATGTGGGTCTTTATATGGCCACTTTGGCTTTTGATAGAATCTTGCTTTTGTCTGCGCAGACAGAGGCTGATGTGCATGCTTCTATTGTGTGGCAGTGGGAATCAGAACACATGAATATGTCTAAGGACAGTTTATTGCAAGATCTGTATGATAGAATAGTGCAGTTAGTGTTAACAAGACCATCTGAAAGGGCGATGGCTTGCTTCTTGGCTGCCTTGGAAGCATTGTGCAATTGTGGTCACTCCTGTCCTGATCAACCCCTGTACAGACTGTCAAATGCTGTGCTATCACCTTGCATACACAGAACACCGGTGCAAATATTAAGGCATCTCATGATAGATTTGAATAAAACAAAAGCAAAGATAGTCTTCCTTTTAGTTCAGGTAAGTCAGTTTTATCTCTTGGAGTTTGCTGAGATATTCGCTTGTAATGTGGGATATACAAAAAATGGTCTTACATGTGCACCCAGTTTCAGACTAGCTTCTGTAATTTTACATGCATCACAATCAATCCTTAGTTTCAGTAATGCTGAATATTCACTTAAAGATATGATTCTCCTTCTGCCAGCAGTCCACTGGTTCATCACTAAGGTGGTGTCTAATGAGCAGCTGCCAGTTAATAAAATGGTGGAACATGTTACTCTGGTCTACTTGAAGGCTAGTACAGAGATGTTAAAGGATTGGGATACTATACTTACTGATGTGAATAATGAGGAAGTTCTTTTATATATAAACAAAACTCAAGCAAACACGGATTTCTCTAAATTGGTTGATCTGACAGCCCCTGGACAGATTGCGTTAATGATGGAACAGTGCCTTGCCCATCACATGCTTAACTCAAAGGAGAGGGTAGAACTGTTTACATTGCTATTGCAAAAAAGTTATCCTTTACTAGATTCATCGGTTAGCACCATCAGCATGTCTTCTCTAGAGGATACGGTGAAGTCAGTAAGCTCTATGATTGCCAAGGCAATGATGGCAAGGCTGTTAATTTTTCCCGATATATGTGAGGGTGGTACTAGGCCCGGTGATGCTGGCGCAGGGCGTCTTCATGGAGCCAGACTCCAGGAAATGCTAGAAAAGACATGCAACCTCCAAGCTGACAGCTTTGATGTTGCTAATATGCTAATTCATACACTTGGCGTGATTTTTCAGCAGAATGTGTCAGGGATAAGAGAAGTTGAGGGTTTTGACTGTGTTCTAACGGCTCCTGGAGGTGGAGGTGAGGTTACCAAAAGCAGTTTGCTGAATTTTTTAGAGATGACGTTGTTGAATCATCTGAAAGAGATCTCTAGGACAGGGATCCCTGCCTCACGTCAAGGCCAATATACCTTCCTACTGACGAAGTTCACAAAACTGGTGCTCCGTTATAGATTTGGAGAAGGTTTACCCATGCAAGTTTTACGGTGCCTTGCATCCAGGCTAGTACGGATTCCGGAATTAGCGGGGCAATATGGTTCGCATGCATTTGATTTGTTAGTTGGGCATTCTAAATTTGTACCCACTCTTCTATCATGTGGGCCTAGCACAAAGCATAATCTGCTTGTTGGCAAAAACAATGAGAAAGATACGAGTGCAAGATCTCTTTCCTCTGTGTTGTATTTATTGAAGGCCCCATACAGGCAGCACTCAGTCGGTGATCCTAATAATCTTGATCGCCTTGATACAAAGAGCATTGAGGTAAAGCACGAAGTGTTGGTGCCAGGATGTGGCTTTTCTCAAAAACTTGAGCTGCTGAGGCTTTTAAGGCTATTGTACCATTTAAAGCGGCAAGGTACAGAATCTAATACATCAGCATACCCGGCATTAAACTCAAATGAGTTGCTATCTTTGTTGTTGGCGGCATATGGTGCTTCAATGAGTGAGGTAGATAAGGAAAACTTACTGTTAATGCATGAGCTGGAGTCATATGAGGGGGCAGGATTTTCTGGTCTTGTGGGGATGGATTATTTGTGGGGTGAAGCTGCTTTGAAACGATGGCAAACAAATGTTGAGGTAGATCAAGGGTTCAGTGCTTTGGAAACTGCCAATGAAGAGACCATCAAGGAAGTTCGTAAAAGGTGGTTTAAGGAGGACTTAGTGCTGGATCCAGTAAGGTGTGGTCTAAGTGTGCTATTCTTCCCTTCAAGAAGAAACGTGGTCACTGGAGCAGTGGCATTGACCAGAGGATTTGAAGAAGCCGATGAGGTGTGAACTAATAACTCTAGTACTGTATTTTATCACCTTAGAATCTGTGTGTTTGTACCTGGTAGGGAGCCATGTTTACCCATTTAGACAACAGAGTAGAAAGATTTTGGGCCTGGTAGGGAGCCATGTTTACCCATGGCTGAGTCTGCCCTTCACCTCTGGAGTGCCGACAGAAACTCAGTACGAAGACTTTGTATAAATGGATGCTCAAGTATGTGTGGGTGTGTGGATTTGTATGTGTGAGAGCATATTTTTATACTATGGTCTACACCCACTGTTGGGCGCTGATGACGTCAGTGGGGATGTCATAGTAGCTAGTCCCTGCTATGCATGATGGAGTTTATGGTTTTCAACCTTGTGAGTGACTATCATGAAATTGAAACTGCACTATGTTGTGTTTTTAGAGGATGAGTTTGGGAATGTTCCTGGATTCATCTAGGTATATAACAGAGTAGAAAGAGTTTGGGTATTTCTTATCACTTATCCTATGGCGTAATAATTTGGCTCTTCGTGCTTCTCCATGTGGTTCCCCTTGTTTTTCCTGCAGGTACAACTGCCTATCTTGGAATCTGGTGAGAAAGTACTGATGGAGGCAGCATATGACCCTTCTTTCATTTTGACGTTTGCTTTACACAGCATATCCTCTGGTTGGGTTGACGCAGAAGATTTTGTACTCAAAGGGTTGCTGGCTATAGCCTTTGCAAGTATCGCTTCTGCAGAAGAAGGCATGCGGAAGCTTGGCTATGACGTTCTTGCAAAGTTCTTCACTGTCCTTGAGGTATTTGCTTCATTCAATATTGTATATCAATCCGTTTACTCGTTATTCCTTTGAAGATTCAGTCTCTATATTCTTCAAAAGAATGTGCCAAGTCCCTTGCAATCTCTTATGCCTTGGAAAATTATTGGAGCTGCCCAAACTTTTCGTGCAAGAATAAGTATAGATTCACTGTTATACACCCACAAGTTTAAAAACCATCCACTCCCTTATACACTTTTGGACTAGCTTTTACGACATTCCCTTGATCAGCGCCTAGCAATGTACCAATGGGTGTAGAATTGGTATTAGTAACATGGTAGCAAGGGTTATAGAGCACATCACAATCTTGACCTTGAATGCTGCATACAACAATGTTGATAAGCTTGCCTGCCAACACAATGCTCCAACCAATGAAGAAACAAATATTTGCCAGAACATGTAAGAGTAGAGCAGAAAAGCTGTTGGAACATGTGCCAGACCCAAGGGGAGTATTTGATTTTCTAGATTGGAGATAGGGTTGACGATTTGAAGTACATAGGTTGAAGCTAGTTTAGTTTAGGCTTGAATGAAGAAAGAAAGAAAGAAAGAAATTTTATTAGAGTCTTCGGAAGACCGATGGGTCTATGAGACTGAAAGAAAACATGATACTGTAAGGGTGGAGCTACTGAAACGAGCATCATCACCCGTGCTGAACCCTAAGTCTGATCATACATAATCAAATACATCTGGATGTAACAATGAAAAGAAAAGGACTGGAGCGGAGCGGAATCCTCCGTATGTCATGTCGCCCTGGCTGGTGCATAGCCGGTGATGGGACGCTGGCGCCCGTCAAGGGGTGCCGTGCGTCTCGGTCTCCTGGACGAGGCTCGACACAAGACCAGAGCCACCGTGACTCCCGTGGGACGTATCCCGGGTCCAAACAATGACGGGAGGTCCCCCAGAGTGATCTGTGTGTCCCCTCGATGTCTCATGTGTCGTGCTGCAGTCGTCGGGTCGGGGTCCCTGTCACGTCTGCAGCTAGAGACTGGACGATCAATGTCACTCGATGGAAAGAACTCTGTGATCCTGCTTTGAGAGGTGTCTGATGATGTGGCCAAGCCCCGTCGCCTGAGTAAGTACTCTCTGTGTCGGACCCCCTCGTGAATGCCTTCTTCTTTAGTGCTAGCCTTCTCCTTTAGTGCTAGCCTTCCGGAGTGCCGACAGAAACTCAGTACGAAGACTTTGTATAAATGGATGCTCAAGTATCTGTGGGTGTGTGGTTTTGTATGTGTGAGAGCATATTTTTATACTATGGTCTACACCCACTGTTGGGCACTGACGATGTCAGTGGGGATGTCATAGTTGCTAGTCCCTGCTATGCATGATGGAGTTTATGGTTTTCAACCTTGTGAGTGACTATCATGAGATTGAAACTGCACTATGTTGTGTTTTTAGAGGATGAGTTTGGGAATGTTCCTGGATTCATCTAGGTATATATTAGTTTAGGCTTGTCTAGTTTAAGGCAGCTCAATGTAAATAGATGGTTTAAAGTAGTTGCCCCTTAACCCTTTACTTGTTTCAATTTGGTACAAGAGAGAACTCACTTGAATTGTTGAAAATGGGTTGGTCACGTCCCCATCTATAAGCTGCCATATGAGGAGAGCATTTTGTTGGGCGGGGGGGGTTGAACCAAAGTGTGATGTGGCTGCCACAGCATACAAACAACAAAACATGGAAGCATGGGCCTGCCACATGGGCAGCACATGGGCTGCCATGTGGACAACACAAAGGGGACGTGCCTGACTGTGATGACGTGGACCTGCACAAGACGGATGATGTCAGCAATAGTACAAAAAAGGGAAGGTACCTGACTGTGATGACGTGTCTGGCAATGGTTGGCAGGAGCAAATCTGTACAGGGATCACAGGTAGGAGACGCTGCGATGATGTGATGCTGACATCAGCATCAGTACGGAGCTGTTTGGAGGACATCTAGGGCCTGCCAATGGCCACAGAAGAGGCGGATTGCAGGCGGAATACAAAGGCTGAAGAGGCGACTGCTTTGGGCAGGTTTGGGCCTGGAAAAGGACAAACACAGGTCGGTTTTAGGGCAGGACTGCCTGGGCCAGTGGCAGCCTGCCACGTGGCCAGGCAAGGCCTACAAGCCCTCAGTTGATGTGCCCTTATGAGTCAGTTGTTATAGACTGGGTGGGTCGGCTGATACAGGGCTGCGAGTTGGCCATTTTAGGGGGCTACCTGAAACCGGCCTCTAATCACTCAGAGGGCAGTGGAACTAAACCTTTAATCACTTCAGCACTTATTTACAGCTCACAAAGCATTTATCACAACCATTAACCATTGCATGATCACCATTTGGCATTTACCCATTTGTTCACAAACAAAATTACTGAAAAAGGGATGTGAAAAAGGGATGGAGGCTAGAATGCCCCTGCTCAACTGACATAGACAAGTGCACCTGATTGGCCCCAAACACTGTGGCGCCCCTTTCAGTATTTCTTTATATTTCACAGTGAAATGATTACAAGTTGCATCTGGGAGACCTTCCCTGTAACTGAGCACGCAGCCCCAATTCACTAAGCCTTCGCAAGGCTTTCAAGCATAGAACACCATCACATAAGTACACTTAACCCATAGGCTCAACCCAAAGGCATTCTCTTTTCTGAGTGCAATTCCATTGGCTGTCCAGATGCAATCACACTGCACCCCAGCTGCACTCTCTTTGAGTGGTTTCTAGATGGCATTCACAAAGCTTTTTAAAGCTCCAAAATAAAATCAGCAAAGTACCCAACCAAAGACAAAGAATGACTCATGTAGCACTGCCTGGGCACCTGTGAGCCAAGAAAGAGGCGGCACACGAGGCCAACCAATAGCTTATGGCAAAAAGAAATTGCAGTAGCAAAATCACAACTCACCAAGCCCTGAAAACTCGAACCAAGTCCCCTCAATCGCCAAGAGGACATAGTAGCCAATGCCCAATTGCATTCTCAGCCAAAGAGGAGTGCAAAGGCATGAAGAAAGAGCATTTACAAGAGCCGACCAGCAAGAATTCCACTAAAAAATGCGAAAAGAAGCACTTCTGTCACGAAGAAGTGGGAGTTCTTGGGCTCAAAAGAAGCGTGCTTCAGAGAGGAATGCATTGAGAAGGTTTTGGAGAAGTTTCATCGCCGGAAAGTCCTGCAAAACTGAGAAAAACCAGTCAACCAGCGCTTGGGACCACTCGAAATTCAACAGAAAGCTGTAGCTTTGCAAGAGGAGAGGCCCAGGAGGCGGTAGAAGCAAAAAGATCCAGAAAAAGCCACTTTTGCAAATTCGACCAGCAAAAGAAGTGCTCAGCTCTGCCCGTTCTACCAAACGCACGGAGGGAAAAGCATATCACTACGAAGGGGAGGCAGAGGGGAAGCCATCGGGCCAAACGGAAGTCGAGGAATCCAAACGGGTAAGGAGTTATGAAGAAAAACGGAATTTAGTTGAAGGAGGCTGAAAAACCAGTCCAAAATCTCAACAAAGGGAGAAGACGAGAGAGAAAACCACACATGTGAAGTTTAGAAGGCCCAGGAAGGTCCAAGAATGGCAAAGGAGCATGTAGAAGGCACTAGAGCCACCTGGAACTCTAGGGGGGCCACTGAAGGTACATGGCCCTCTAGGGAGCCCATTAAAAATGCCACATCATCATTTTCCAGCAACCACTCTTTTAATTCCTTGGAATGCCTTTGGGCCTAGGGATTAATTACGCTTATGTGCTAGGCACCATGCCGCGTTTAATTACACATTATTAAGCCCACGCTTGGACTTTTAAAACCAAAGTTGTCACGGTCTTGTAGTACATTAAAGTACTTAGAATTTCACGCCCCCGTGACATACCCCTCTCTTGAAATAGCAAACCACAGTTTGCTGCCCCAAAACACCGGAGCGAGCATGAAATATAGCATAAAAGAGTGTTAGAAAATACCCAACAGAGGGTACACGTAGCGGAAGACTTATAGTAATGCCCAGGAGCTCACACAGTGTGCGGTGTGGGTGTGGAATCACAAACTTCTTTACTTATGTGCATTCAATAGGTGTGCAGACTCATCAATAGACATTGAACCAAACTAGATAGAGAAACCACCAAATAATATATTTCCGTCCACAACTATGGACACAATACAAGAGTGACAGATCCAGAGTCCCACCAATGGTGTGGTCCTCTGATCTTACCACAAAGTCCTTCTCCTATCTGCTGGCTATCTCTAGACTAGAGTCCGCGTGCTCCACCTCGAGCGTGAGTAGACTTTCCGTCTAAAATGATCCTCTCCACCTTGCTGTCTGGGAACCAGCCTAGGTGGGCAGCTTCCTGGCTAACTCTGCAGCCCTGCTAGCACCTCTCTATCCTCCTGCTGTAGGTCCAGAGGGTGGCTACCTGCTGCTCCTTTCTGCTCTGGATCTGCTGCTGCAAGTGATGCTGAAATGAGGCTAAATGGCCTCTTTATATAGGCCCCAAGGCCTGCACCAAAAAACCAACCAGTCTGCTTGAAAAAACCGACTCAGTCTGTACAAAAAACCGACCAGACTGCTTGGAAAAAACCGCCCTTAAAGGGCTCACAAGTCAGGCCTTTTATGGCCCAAACTTCCAGGGCTTTTGGCCCTCCATTCAAGGCAAATATGCAGCCTATAAAAGGGCTGCCACCTGCCCACTGACAGTCACATTCCTTGCTGCAGATCTGAGCCTGCACTCCCTGCCATGTCTGCGCCTCTGCAAACAGTGCGCCTCCATGTCCTAGATCCTTCGCAATCTGTCCCAGACTGTCTTGCTTCTGCTCCGGGCTTGTTCCAGCTCTAAGGCTCCTGCCTGAGCTCCGTATGCCAGCCGTACAGCAGGCATCTGTATTCTGCCATCCTTCCGTACTTTCCTGGCCCTTAACAGTTCTAGATGTGCTGCCCTCATGCCAGCCATGATGCTGTCTATGTGGCAGCCCCTTTCTCTCTTTTCCTGTTGGGTACTGCCCTAGGTCTCCCTCCCCCATGCTCTCCTCATATGGGGGCTTACAGATGGGGAGGTGACTTTTCCAACACCCCAACTAGCCGACACATCCCAGCCCAATGCCAACACGTCGATGAAGATGCTCCAGTAACTCCCTGGTCGTAGTCCTCTGGAACCTTTCGGTGTCAAAATCTTTTCCTGGCTTTTCATCCAGTGGCTCCTGGTCCACCAGGTCCGGTTCCGCTTCCGCACACCATCCTGGTACACAGGTCCATCTCTGGTAGCACCTCCTGGTACCACCTCCTTCAGTCGCATTCCCGCCTCTGAACTTGAGCAACCCAGCCGTCACGATCTTCCAGTCGTCCCCCTCATAATGAGTGAACAACCTGGAGTCTTCCAGGTACCATGCTCTGAGGGTCTGTTTCAACCCGTCCTTCCTTTGGCAAGGTCTGTAACCAATGAATATTTCCAGATAACCTGGACCATGAACTCTCGCTGAGTTCTCAAGCAGGTACTCTTTAGGCTTCAGTACTCTTTGTCCACCACCTTCTAGCAATCTGCGTCCGAGATTTGAAGAAGCACCAATACTTCCCCTTCTGCCTTCGAAGAAGGCCAATTCCTTCCAATCTCTTATAACCTGAGACAAATGAAGAGCAGAATCTCCCCACAGCATGCTATAAAGGCTCAAATGCAGAATATCAAATACATACCAGACTGTTGTACTGCCTGAATGTTCGCTCTGAAAGCAAACCCTGTACCTCAATGAGGCACCCGCCAAGATCCTGTGTAATCCTGTTCTGTCCCCTTCTGAAGTCCAGCATCCATCTGACCATGAGACCCCAGGGCTTTCCATGGAATCCACCCTCGTGTCAGTGTCAACAGCTACACACCTGGAAGGTACCAAGCGCTCCATACTGTCCTTCACCTTCACAAAGGCATCGGACTCCTCGTCGACCCACATCTCTATGTCAGACATCCTTACTGTGATTTCAGGATCAACATACTTGACCTCGGTAACACTCGGTGATGTCACCAGGAACAATTCTTCGATTACCACATTAGCTTTGGCCTTTCCCTCTGAATCTGGGTCAGACTCCTGTTTGTTTTTCAGATCCGCCTTTTTCTTTCTGCAGTCTTTTGCAAAATGTCTGGGCGTATCACAATAGAAACACTTCTTCTTGTGCTTCCTCTTCGAAGTCCCCTCGTCGTCAGAGTCATCTTTATTGGACTTGCCACCGTTAGGCTTGCCCTTTCCTTTACCAGCGGAATCCTTCACCAGCATCGCCTTTTCGTTTTTGTCCTCGTTGTAGAGCTTCTCCTGAGCTTCCTCCTGTAGCAGTAATGGACACAACTCCTCAAATGTCAGAGGTTTGGTCCGCTGTCCTGCTGTCACAGCCGTAACAAAGCTCTTGAAACTCCGAGGCAATCTCCTCAGTACCATCAAGGCCAGATGGCATGAGTCTTTCTTCTGACCAATCGCTGCTAACTGATCCCGCACCACCTTGACCTTTGTCAAATGGCTATGTACCGTATCGCCTTCTTCCATATCAAGATTGTAGAGTTGATGCTGAAGAAGCACGATCCGGGAGGTATTATCTGTCTTGTACAGATCCTTTAGGGTGGCCCACGCCTCTACTGAGGTCTTGGCCAGCTGGATATGCGGAAGAACAGAGTCCGCCGTAGTCCCTATGATTATTGCCAGGGCATGGGCATCTCTTTCTTCCCAAGCTTCAAGCTCCTCTCTGTCTACTGCCATGAGTACCTTCCCTTTATTGTCCACCATGTCTGCCGGCTTCGACTCCTCTCCTGTGGTCAGCTTCCACAACTTCCGAGCCACTAAATGACTCCGGATCTTCACTTTCCAGATCGGGTAATTAGTCCCGTCCAGGTTCCCAGACTCTCCAAAGTTAGGAATAGTGAAAGAGAGAAAACTGGAGGAGGAGGAAGGGATAGCAGGGGCTGAAGAGGTTGTCGACATCTCTGCTGTATATACCACACAGCAAAGTCAACCAAACTCAAATGCAGTAAACCAGAACTCTGAACGCACATGACTGAACCTGAGTCACCCTCCTTCTCGCAAGGGCACAATCCTCCAGTCGTGGAAGTCGATTCCCTAGAGCTTCTGAATCAGGGTCGTCCTTCAGCAAGGTCCCTGCCTTCAGGCTCCCACACCTGTGAGCCTCCTACTTGGGCTCTGATACCATGTTAGAAAATACCCAACAGAGGGTACACGTAGCGGAAGACTTATAGTAATGCCCAGGAGCTCACACAGTGTGCGGTGTGGGTGTGGAATCACAAACTTCTTTACTTATGTGCATTCAATAGGTGTGCAGACTCATCAATAGACAATGAACCAAACTAGATAGAGAAACCACCAAATAATATATTTCCGTCCACAACTATGGACACAATACAAGAGTGACAGATCCAGAGTCCCACCAATGGTGTGGTCCTCTGATCTTACCACAAAGTCCTCCTCCTATCTGCTGGCTATCTCTAGACTAGAGTCCGCGTGCTCCACCTCGAGCGTGAGTAGACTTTCCGTCTAAAATGATCCTCTCCACCTTGCTGTCTGGGAACCAGCCTAGGTGGGCAGCTTCCTGGCTAAGTCTGCAGCCCTGCTAGCACCTCTCTATCCTCCTACTGTAGGTCCAGAGGGTGGCTACCTGCTGCTCCTTTCTGCTCTGGATCTGCTGCTGCAAGTGATGCTGAAATGAGGCTAAATGGCCTCTTTATATAGGCCCCAAGGCCTGCACCAAAAAACCAACCAGTCTGCTTGAAAAAACCGACTCAGTCTGTACAAAAAACCGACCAGACTGCTTGGAAAAAACCGCCCTTAAAGGGCTCACAAGTCAGGCCTTTTATGGCCCAAACTTCCAGGGCTTTTGGCCCTCCATTCAAGGCAAATATGCAGCCTATAAAAGGGCTGCCACCTGCCCACTGACAGTCACATTCCTTGCTGCAGATCTGAGCCTGCACTCCCTGCCATGTCTGCGCCTCTGCAAACAGTGCGCCTCCATGTCCTAGATCCTTCGCAATCTGTCCCAGACTGTCTTGCTTCTGCTCCGGGCTTGTTCCAGCTTTAAGGCTCCTGCCTGAGCTCCGTATGCCAGCCGTACAGCAGGCATCTGTATTCTGCCATCCTTCCGTACTTTCCTGGCCCTTAACAGTTCTAGATGTGCTGCCCTCATGCCAGCCATGATGCTGTCTATGTGGCAGCCCCTTTCTCTCTTTTCCTGTTGGGTACTGCCCTAGGTCTCCCTCCCCCATGCTCTCCTCATATGGGGGCTTACAGATGGGGAGGTGACTTTTCCAACAAAGAGTATACAAGAAAGCCGCAGCTATAGTATACAGAGACAGTGAAAATATGGCTAGGAGAGGCATGCATCCATGCATATATACTGCTTAAAATCTATGTGATCCTCGGCGATCAATAGTCAAGATGCATCAATATCATGAAGTCTCACAGCAGAAATACTGTCAGCTCAGTATCTCGGATGAAACATACAGTGTCATCAAGTGACCTCATGAAATCACAGTGAGCCCGTTTGTACTGAGGGAGTGGAGGTGCTACCCCCCTCTCGAACACTAGGTAATGCTCCAGACGCTCACTCTGCTGAACTACCTGTAGGAGCCTGGACCGCAGTCGGCTCTAATTGGAAAGCATCAAGCTAAAGCTGCAATATCCCAGGTGAATCTGCCAGTTCACCTTCCTCCATCCATTTCGCATCAAGTGATGGGTAATTTTGAAATTTTACCAAGTAGCGACGGATAACTTTACCCTTGAGCTTTCTATCCCTGTGTAAAAGGTGCTTTACCTGTGGATGTAAGCATATTCCAGCAAAGGCAAATAATGCTCCCATTCGCTTTTGTGGTTTGAGACATAGCATTTAAACATATCCAAGATGGTAGAGTTTTCGTGCTCCGATTGTCCATCAGAATGAGGGTGAAAAGATGACGAAAAATTCTGCGTAGTGCCCATATTATCAAACAGTCCTCTCCAAATGAGGCTGGTCATCCTCGGATCTCTATCACTGATTATGGATTCAGGCATCCCATGATACTTGAAGACATGTTGCAAAAACAATTTGGCCATTTGATCTGCTGTAATTTTCTTTCTTACTAGCACAAAGTGGGCTTGTTTGCTAAACCTGCAAATTATTGTCCACAATCCATCATGTCCAGTAGGTACGTGGAAGATCAAACATAAAATCCATAGCTATGCTTTGCCATGGTCTATCCGGAATTGGCAAAGGGTATAACAACCCAGGTGCCTTCTGCCTGTCAAACTTTACTTTCTGACAAACCATGCATGTTCTCACATATTCTTCCACATCTTTCCTCAAAGATGGCCAATAAAAGTATTGCTCCACTGCTGTAATTGTTGCTGTAATTCCCCTATGTCTTGCATATGGAGGAGCATGACTTTCCATTATGACTTTCTGTCGCATCTGATCAGTGACACAGAGTTGTCCATGCATCAAAATGAAGCCCTCTTTCAACATATAGTGATCATGCCTTTGACCATCAGAAAGCTGATCATAAATAGTTGAAAAATCAGCATCATTAACATATTGATCTTTCATCACATCTAACACATTGTTGTAAGCAATGCTCACTGCTGAAACACTGGGTTTCTTGGAGACTGCTTCAGGCTGTGGTTTCCTGGAAAGTGCATCAGCCATGACATTTTTGTTACCCGGCTCATGTACAATTTGAAAATGAAAGATTGAGAGGAAGTTAGCCCATCTCATGTGCTTTTCAGATAATTTTCTCTGCGTGAGAAAATATCTAAGTGACTGATGATCTGTCTGCACATAAAAGTCAGCTCCAAGAAAGGTAATGTTTCCATGTGGTCAAAGCATGTATCACTGCTAACATTTCCTTCTCGTATGTCTACAAGTACAATTTAGCATCTTTGAGAACTCTACTCTCATATGCAACCACTCTGCCATCCTGCATCAAAGTGCCTCCTATGCTGTTTCCACATGCATCACAAGTTACAGCAAAGGGTTTTGCAAGATCTGGCAAGATAATAACGGGTTCAGAACACAACTTTTGCTTCAGCTCTTCAAAAGCTGCATTTTCCTTTGGTCCCCACTGAAACGCTACAGCTTTCTTTTGTAAAGCATGCAAGGGAGAAGCAATTTCTGCAAAGTACTTTATAAACCTCCGATAGTATGAACACAACCCAAGAAAGCTTCTGACTTCATGTAGATTTTTCAAAATTGGCCAACTCCTTATGGCCTCAACTTTTGCAGGGTCCATCTTGACTCCATCCTTTGACACTATATGACCGAGAAAATGAATCTCATGCATAAAGAACTCACTTTTCTTGGTGTTTATTAATAGCTTGTGTCTTTTCAACTCTTGAAACACAATAGTGAGGTGTTTCCTGTGCTCCTGCTCATTTTTAGAGAACACAATGATGTCATCGAAGAAAGTGCCCACAAACTTTCTGTGTGCTCTAAAAATTCTGGCCATCATTCTATTGAAAGTGGCAGGTGCATTAGTCAAACCAAAAGGCATCACAAGGAACTCATATAAGGCAAATGAAGTGCGGAAGGCAGTCTTGTAGACATCTTCAGGCCGTATCCTTATCTGATGGTATCCACTTTTAAGGTCAATATGACTGAACATTGAGGAACCTTCCAACCGATCCAATATATCATCAATGCGTGGAATTGGAAAACGGTTCTTAATTGTGACTTTATTCAAAGCCCTATAATCAATACACATTCTCCAACTGCCATCCTTCTTTTGCACAAGCAACACAGGGGAATAGTAAGGAGAATTACTTGGCTGTATTAATTCCTTTTCCAAGAGTTCCTTCACTTGTGACATTATCTCTTCCTGTTGTGCCTTACTGACACGATAGGGAGGTATATTAGGTGGTGAGCTTCCTGGAATTATATCAATTTGATGATCCTCGAGCCTCTTGGGAGGTAATTCTTGAGGAAGTGCATCTGAGAAACAATCCTGAAAATCTGAAATAAAAGCAGCCCTTTCTCTATCTAAAGCAGAAAGAGTAGAGCCTTCCTGAACTGGTTGGCTGTCCTCTTTGACAAAATCGAGTACGCTGAAATATGACGCTTTATTACATTGGAAATACAAGAAGCTGAAACTACAAGGATGGACTCCCCTTTCAACTTTACATCAAGTACATGCTTTTTGCCTCTATGAGTTAAAGAAATCTTCTTGTTTCTCATCTGCACATCAGCCCCCACCCTGTACATCCAAGGCATCCCAAGCAAAGCATTACACTCTGGCAAAGGCATAATGTAGAAGTCCTCTGCATCCTGATATCCCTGGATATGCATCCTCAAAAGAAGCGTGTTTCAGAGAGGAATGCATTGAGAAGGTTTTGGAGAAGTTTCATCACCGGAAAGTCCTCCAAAACTGAGAAAAACCAGTCAACCAGCGCGTGGGACCACTTGAAATTCAACAGAAAGCTGTAGCTTTGCAAGAGGAGAGGCCCAGGAGGCGGTAGAAGCAAAAAGGTCCAGAAAAAGCCACTTTTGCAAATTCGACCAGCAAAAGAAGTGCTCAGCTCTGCCTGTTCTACCAAACGCACGGAGGGAAAAGCATATCACTACGAAGGGGAGGCAGAGGGGAAGCCATCGGGCCAAACGGAAGTTGAGGAATCCAAACGGGTGAGGAGTTATGAAGAAAAACGGAATTCAGCTGAAGGAGGCTGAAAAACCAGTCCAAAATCTCAACAAAGGGAGAAGACGAGAGAGAAAACCACACATGTGAAGTTTAGAAGGCCCAGGAAGGTCCAAGAATGGCAAAGGAGCATGTAGAAGGCACTAGAGCCACCTGGAACTCTAGGGGGGCCACTGAAGGTACATGGCCCTCTAGGGGGCCCATTAAAAATGCCACATCATCATTTCCCAACAACCACTCTTTTAATTCCTTGGAATGCCTTTGGGCCTAGGGATTAATTACGCTTATGTGATAGGCACCATGCCGCGTTTAATTACACATTATTGAGCCCACGCTTGGACTTTTAAAACCAAAGTTGTCACGGTCTTGTAGTACATTAAAGTACTTAGAATTTAACGCCCCCGTGACACTACCAGCCCCTATAAGAGGGCCCCCTTGGGGCCTCATAAGTTATCACTTGAAGCAGCAGTTCAAGAGCAGACCAGAAGCTTGGCAAGGAGCAGATGGGCTTAGGGATCTAGAAGTGTTATGGAGGTAGTAGGACAACACCTTTTGGGGTAAGGACAAAGGACCACGATTTGGACTTCTTTTGTAATGTGTCCTATTGGACCGAAATATATTTTGGTTGGCTCTATATCTCTTGTGGAGCATTGTCTATTTATTGGCTTGCACATATACACATGTTTGTTGACTACACACAAGTAAATAAGTTTTGGATTCCGTAGTTAAATACTTCCGTGTGCAATTCTTGGGTAGCTCTTTCAGTTTTCCGCTGTGGGATACCCTCTGTTTGGTTCATTTCTAACATGGTATCAAAGCCTTGATCAGAAGTTCATGGGAAGTGGAGCTTGAAGGCAAGGACCTTGCTGAAGGACGACCTTGATTCAAAGCTCAGGGGAATCTACTTTGACATTTGAAGGATTGTGCCCTTGCAAGAAAGAGTGTCACGGGGAGGTGAATTTTCTAGACCTGTGAATACCTTTGGCCTCTCATTGATTAGAATTGTAAAAAGTGCTAATCGAGTGTATTAATTCCATGGGCCTGGGCAAGGAGCTGAAGGGCAAGAGAGGGGTAAAAATCCCATTGCTAAAAACAGCTCCATGGGTCACATTTGGCAAGGTGGCTTGGAAGCGAGCAGAAAAGTTGAAATTTACTTTGAGGTAGTTCAGAGAGAGGGAAGTCGCAAGCTGGGAAAGTGCCCTATGTTGGTATCAAAGTACGAGATTTTACTTAGAATGAAAAGCAATAGTTCACACGTGATATCAAAGTAGTAATACATTAAAAAGATGACAAAAACTCTGGGACAACAGAGTTACAAGCAAAGACCTAATGGCTCAGCCCGACCAAGCTTGTTGCAGTTTTACAAAGGATGCTATGATCTCAACACACAGTCGAGCTTGTGACTACAACAATGTCTGACACACAAACTGCTCGTAGAAGACCACACAGGCCGAGATGCACTGCTTTACTATAAGAGCACACAGCTCCAAAGAAAGGCGACACATGCCTTAGATCATCCATCATAGCGAGATGCTTGAAGAAGGCGCCATATATGAAGATCGGCTAACTACCAAGACAAGCTGGAGGCAAGAAGTCGTGCCGACAGTGATTCCAATGATCCATCACCAGCCATCATAGTTGCTCCAATCCCAAACTCTTGGAGTGACTCTCATCCTAAGCCAAAGGTTGAGTATCCAGCTAGACAATCGGAGACGACAAGTGGCGCCTTCCAAAGCACCGCCTTGCTCTTGACACGTCCATGCATGCATGCAATAACGCCAAGTGGCTGATCACTGCCACCTCAATCTACCCTACGAGGTTTACTAATGCTAACAAACGCAACAATCCCCCCATAAACCAAGGAGGGGAGAATCTAACTGGAAACACAACTGCAGACAAAAGCAACACACCACCAAAAATGTTGCTCACGCTAGAGCTTAAAAAGCATAATTATCATTGAGGTAGCTATCGTCTTCCAAATCGATTATAGGAATGCCGTCTTCACGTACCAAGCCGGCTATCTCATTTGTATCACTATCTTCGAGTAGACAAGCCTTTGAACTGTTGCCATGCTTATCATCATACACTTTCTTGTAGCAATGCTTCTCCTTGTGTCCTTCTTTCCTACAGTATTTGCAAGTGACCATTGGATTTTTCCCATTGCTCTTTTCTCCTTGGCTGCAAAAAATTGCTCACCATTGCCAACTGTATGCATCTCTGCTCGTGTCTCTTCACTCAACATAATCGAAAGCACTTCTTGAAAGGTTAATGCATCTGAATTTAGACGAAGTATTGTAACTAGTTTTGCATACTTGGAGGGGAAACTAGTAAGTAATATTGCTTTCGCGTCATCCTCAGTTCGAATCGAGAGATCCTGCAACTGCTTCATGATAGACTGCATTCTATTGAGATGAGCTGCTAGTAAATCCCCACCTCCCATCTGCAAGCCAAATAGTTCTTGTTTGAGCATGGTCTTTGAGTTCTTGAATCTAGATCCAAAGAGAGTTTTTAACGGAGTCCAGTTCTGATTTGCTGTCTTTGCAATGTCCACATGGTGGAAGTATTCTAGCCCAAGAGCTCTCCCCATCAGACCGAGAGCTTTCTCTTTTTTTGCATCCCACGCATGCATCTTCTCGAGACCTTGGTTGTTGGCCGGTTTCTTTTCAAAGCCAGATACAACTCCCCATAGGCTTATCCATTATTAGCACTCATAACAGAATCAGAAACCGAAGCCTAGTAGTTACACAAATAATTGCGAGGATGGAAAATTGCGACCATCAAACTTGACAACCGATGTGTCACGGACTTTGTTGCCTTAGCCCAAGAGTCCATGTCTGCTTCTATTGGAGAAGTAGCTGCCCACACAAATTAGCAAGCACATCAAGTGCAAGGGCTCGTCCTCTACATGTACTGCGAGGTCTCCTAAGAGTACTAGGTACTTTGAAGATGTCGAATCTTGGTGACCTTCGAATTATCTCTTTCACTCTTGGGCAGCTTTTGCAAAATCCGTCCCCTTCCCAATGCTGAGGCTCCTAACATTTGTCCACATAGCCATATGAAGAATCATCCATAAGAGAGTAGATACTTTTTGTGGTATGTTTTTGACCCAAAAGTTCTCATATCTACTCTTCCAAATGACCACACTATCACCATCTTCTGTTCAATTCATTGAACACCTCATCAATGGTGGAAGTTGGTGTAGGGATGGGAAAAAAAAGAGAGCTTCTCACCCATCTAAATTCTTTCAGTAGACCAAGTGAGACCCACCCTTCCAATGAGTTTCCCCTAGCTAGAGGGCAACTATGTTCATAACTAGACCCTGCTTCCTCAGGTGCTAGTATTGAGTTCTCAAGTTCATGAGAGTCCTAAACCTCCCAGCTACACGACTCAATGGGTGGCTAGACAACTCGAAGCACACTCACAATATCCAAGGAGCGTCCTGAAGAATTCACCTACAGCTAGGGAGCCTTCAGAATTGATTTGCGTATTGCTAGGGGCCTCCAGAACTGATTTGCCCATTGTCAGGAGCCTCCGGAACTGATTCGCCTACTGCCAGGAGCCTCCAGAACTGAATCACCTTCAATCAAGGAGCTGCCAGGTGAATTCGCTTTCAACCAAGAGTAGCTAGATTGACTTGCATGCATGCCAGGAACCTCCAGATTGGTGGTTCGTTTTCAACTACTGAAGACCATTATAGATGATCAAGTCATGAACTAAGTAGATGTTGCCCATACCCTGTCACGTGTGGGCATGTGCAGAGTGCCTCAGTATCCCGAGCTCAGCTGCATCTAGATCTGGGACTATGTGGGGATCTCTCTCATATGTGAAGTCTAGTAGACCCACTTGCCTATCCCTTGTTTGTGCATTGAAGTCCCCCAGAAGGGGGGTGTCTCCCTGTTTGGAGAACTCCTTGATGTCATCGTGGATCGTCTCATATGGGCTGTATCCCCTCACGTGCATAGGATGACATGTCTGGAGGAAAGTAGCACACCGCAATAAAGATCGGTTGGGCATCCGGCAGTTGAACTCGTATCCACATGTGTAGTGCATGCTCCTCTCTCCGTACCCAAGATATGAGTGGTCCCAGGTGTGATTTGAAAAGGACATCTACCCCCAGAACCTCGTACTCCGTTATCTCTCCTCAATTCCCTCCTATGAGTTGAGTCCCATGTGTATCTTGTCATTGTGGGCAGCGCTCTCTCTGGGCTCTCATGTGTCTCAGTGTTAGAAAATAGGAGGGAATGAATCACTCAAACCTCCACCCAAGATCTCTCCAACTCTTACACACTCAACTCAGATAGATGATCACAGATGCAAGTAACACACACTCAGAAATAAATGTAGACGGAGAGAGAGAGAGTATATTCATCCACCGGATGGTGGGCAGAAAATAGCTCCAAGGGAGCAGTACAAAACACAGTAGAGTGCTGGAGAAAACTGATGGACTCTCTCTCTCACAAACTGCCCCAGATCTGAGTGCTGAACACAGCCTTGGAGAGGGGCTTTCAGTTTGGCACTGGATGCTGGACTGAATGGAGAAGTGGGCCTTTTATAGGCTCTGCCCAGGCCCCTTCAGATGACCGACCAGCAGGGTCAGTACCCTGTCTGGTGGCCGACCACATGGGCCTCATAAACCGACCAGGGTTGGCCCTGGTCGGTGGCCCTGGTTGGGCCGACTTGGCCAGCCACAGGTCCTTATATAAGGTCGCCCTGGGCGGCCAGTCAGTGCTGCTCCTCGTGCCTCCATGTGAGGCCTAGAGCCCCTTTTATTCCTGCTGTTGCAGACTGCGACCAGCCCGTGTGCTGGTCACCTATATTTGCCATGGTATCCTCCCTCCGGTTCTGGCCTGAGTCTCTCTCCCAGCCCTCCTACCTCTCACTGCCCCTTGTCCCCTCAAATCGGGGGCTCACAGGTGGGCATAGTGAGAATCTAAAACCCCCCCTCAATGTCACAACTGTGGGCCAATCCCCATACGTCTGATGAGGTGCTCCATCTGTTCTCGAGGGAGTGCCTTCGTGAAGAGGTCGGACAAGTTGTCGGCAGTCGGGTAGTACATGAGCTCGATCACGTTGTCAATGATGAGTTCTCGAATAAAGTGGTAATGAACTTCAATGTGCTTGGTCCGCGCATGGTCACTGGATTCTTGGCAATGGCTATGCAACTCTGATTGTCGCACATCAGCACTGTTGCGGTCTCCTGACACACGTCCATGTCCTCCAGAATCCACCTCAACCACAGTGTCTCACAAGCTGCTGTACATGCGGCTCTGTACTTTGCCTCTGTTAATGAAAGGGCCACTGTGGGTTGCTTCTTACTCAGCCAAGAGATGGCACCAGATGCAAGTAAGAAGCAATACCCTGTTGTTGATCTTTTGGTGTCAGCATCACCCGCCCAATCACTGTCACAGAACCCGCCTAGTTCGATGCCTTTGGTATAGGTGATCCCATAGGTGCAGGTACCCTTTAGATACCTCAACACCCGTGAACTTGCATCCCAATGACTCTTCCTGGGAGAAGCAGAGAACTGGCATAATAGTCCAAGTGCATAACAAATATGAGGTCGAGTATTGGTAAGGTAAAGCAAACTTCCTACCAATCGTCGGTACAAAGGAGTATCGACCGGCTGGGATGTGTCGTGAACACTTAGCGACCTCCATGGGAGTTACTGCTATCCTGCAATCCTCCATCTGGAATCTCTTCAGAAGTTCTCTGCAATATTTCTCCTGTGAAATGAAGATCTTGTCTTTGGCCTGCTTTACTTCTATCCCAAGGAAGTAGTGTAATAACCCAAGGTTAGTCATCTCAAACTTAGACATGAGTAGCTCCTTGACCTGAGAAATCTTCTTGACATGGTCGCCTGTCAAGATAAGATCATCAACATAGAGGATGAGTACCAATCGCAACCCCTTCTCAATGAACAAGTAGAGGTTTGCCTCAGAAGGGCTCCGACCTAGCCCTATCTTATGAAAGAATACATCAATCCTTTGGTACCAAGCTCTGGGGGCCTGTTTCAGCCCATATAACGCCTTCTTCAACCTGCAGATTTTTAATGGGGACCCTGGATCTTGAAAGCCCGGTGGCTGCTCTACGTATACCTCCTCCTCCAGGGTTCCATTAAGGAATACGGACTTCACGCCCATTTGAAAAATAGGCCACTGGAATTGGGCAGCAAGGGCAATCACTGTCCGGATAGTAACCATGCGAGCTGTGGGAGCAAAAGTTTCATTAAAATCCATGCCTTCAGTTTGAGCAAAACCTTTGACCACTAACCTTGCTTTGTACTTATCCAAGCTGCCGTCTGATTTGTATTTAAGTTTGTATACCCACTTAGTGTCGATGACTTTCTGTCGCGGGGGCTTGGCCACTAAGTCCCAGGTATTGTTCTTCAGGATAGCATACATCTCTGCCTGCATGGCAGCCTGCAATTCTGGATTGTCCTTCGCCTCCTCGAAGGTCCTTGGCTCTTCAAGCTGAGCCACCAACGCAAGATTGACGGATGGGGTCTTCTGAAGAGGTTGGGACCGACGCAATCCAGAACTGCTACTCTCAGGTATTTCGGTGACCCGAGAGTCTTCCAATGTTCTTAGGTACCATTTGGGCAACCTCTTCTACTTCTCAGTGGGAGGAGGAACTGAAATCGCTTCTGGAACAGCCTGCTCTTCCTCAGTATGTTGTGGAACATCAGCTTCTGATTTCGCCACCTCTTGGATGGTCAACTTGGGGCGGGGTGGGTTCGGGGATTGAACAATCTCCTCCTCCTCAATCTGAGGCTCCTTCTGGGGTTCAGGTTCCTTTTCCTCGAAGACAACATCCCGACTGATAAGGATCTGCTTCTTTACTGGGTCGAAGAGTCGATAGGCCTTGGATTCTTCGCTATACCTAACAAAGATACATTTTCTGCTCCGGGAATCAAGCTTGGTCCTGTCTTCCTTGTGCACATGCACCCATGCATTAGAACAAAAAATGCGAAGATGAGTCATAGAGGGCTTCTTACCATAAAATGCCTCATATGGAGTCTTGTCCTTGACGGCCTTCGTCTTTGTGTACGGCTGTATTGATAGCTTTACTCCAATAGGCTTTAGAAAGGTTCCTCCCTCGGAGGATAGCAAGCCCTGTCTCCGTGGTGGTCCTATGCTTCCTCTCGGCTACCCCGTTTTGTTGAGAAGTATGTGCTGTGGTGAGTTGTCGCTTGATCCCATGCTTGTGACAAAATGTGTTGAACTCATTTGAGGTGAATTCTCCCCCCCTGTCTGTACGGAACGTCTTGACATCCTCCATTGTCTCCTTTTCAACTCTGGCCTTCCAGTCCTTGAACTTCTCGAAAGCGTGTGCCCATGGTTTTGAACCAAGTCTTTCTGTTAGACATGTGCTTTGAAGCACCGCTGTCAACATACCAACCCTCTTTTCCTTCACTGACTGCATAGGCTGAACAATGTTCACTGATTAAAAACAACTGCCCAGTCATCACATTGGCAGAATCATTCTTAGGCTCTTCTTTGTTCCTGGCTTCTCTCTTCCGCTTCTGATCTGCCTTCTTCTATTGGCATTCTTTGGCGGAGTGGCCAAGCTTTTCACAGTAAAAGCACTTCATTTTCTTCTTTCGGTCAGCGTACTCTGACTTCTTGAACTCCTTTGGCTTGCCTTTTCCAGGCTTGTCTTTGGCCACTAATGCCTTCTCGTCGGTTTGCGTAAAGAGTTTCTCTCGAGTCTCCTCCTGAAGCAGGAGTGGGCCAAGCTCCTCAAAAGTGATTGGCTTAGTCCGTTGACCCGTAGTGACCGTAGTCACAAAACTTTTGAAACTCCGTGGCAACTTGTGGAGTGTGAGCAACGCCAATTGACTCGAGTCCACCTTCTGACCAACCGCTGCGAGCTGGTTCCGCACGACTTTCACCTTTGTCAGATGGTCATGCACACTATCACCCTCATTCATATCAAGATTATAAAGTTGATGCTGAAGAGTAATGATGCGGGCTGTATTATCGGTTTCATACAGCTCCTTCAGTATGGCCCATGCCTCTGAAGACGTCTCTGCCAATTGGATATGAGGAATCACAGCATCTGCTGTCGTGCCAATTAGCATTGCTAAGGCTTGAGCATCCCTCTCCTCCCATGCATTGAGTTCATCCGCATCTGCTTCAAATAAAACATCACCTCTTTTGTCCACAATGTCCTCCGGATTCATCTCGGTACCAATCACTATCTTCCATAGCTTGTGCCACCACATGGCTTCGGATCTTGACTTTCCAAATTGGATAGTTCGTCCCATCGAGCTTTCCAACTTCACCAAAATTGGGAATGAATGAAGAAGGAAGATGACCGGAGGAGGAGGAAGGACGAGCAGTGGGTGTAGAGGCTTCTGAACGCTGATCCATCTCGGTGAATAGCAAACTGAAAAAAAACTGAAGCAAAAAAGATGTACTGACCTCTCGTGCTAGCCTGAGCTGAAAACAGAATCGCCTTTCTGCCAAGGGACTCCTTCCTTTAGAGAGTGCTTTGATGAAGAAGAGTTGAGAGCCTATGGCTCTGATACCATGTTAGAAAATAGGAGGGAATGAATCACTCAAACCTCCACCCAAGATCTCTCCAACTTTTACACACTCAACTCAGATAGATGATCACAGATGCAAGTAACACACACTCAGAAATAAATGTAGACGGAGAGAGAGAGAGTATATTCATCCACTGGATGGTGGGCAGAAAATAGCTCCAAGGGAGCAGTACAAAACATAGTAGAGTGCTGGAGAAAACTGATGGACTCTCTCTCTCACAAACTGCCCCAGATCTGAGTGCTGAACACAGCCTTGGAGAGGGGCTTTCAGTTTGGCACTGGATGCTGGGCTGAATGGAGAAGTGGGCCTTTTATAGGCTCTGCCCAGGCCCCTTCAGATGACCGACCAGCAGGGTCGGTACCCTGTCTGGTGGCCGACCACATGGGCTTCATAAACCGACCAGGGTTGGCCCTGGTCGGTGGCCCTGATTGGGCCGACTTGGCCAGCCACAGGCCCTTATATAAGGTCGCCCTGGGCGGCCAGTCAGTGCTGCTCCTGGTGCCTCCATGTGAGGCCTAGAGCCCCTTTTATTCCTGCTGTTGCAGACTGCGACCAGCCCGTGTGCTGGTTGCCTATATTTGCCATGGTATCCTCCCTCCGGTTCTGGCTTGAGTCTCTCTCCCAGCCCTCCTACCTCTCACTGCCCCTTGTCCCCTCAAATCGGGGGCTCACAGGTGGACACAGTGAGAATCTAACACTTAGTGTATAAGATCATATCTTTGTCATTGTATGTCTCCAAGAACCCTCCCGGATCATACCAGAGCGTGCCATTACAATTGCACATTTGTTGGAAAGGTCACCTCCCCATCTGTAAGCCCCCAAATGAGGAGAGCGTGGGGGAGGGAGACCTAGGGCAGGATGTGCCCCAAAAGGAGAGAGGTGGGTACTTGGTTGATCTGCAGGAACATAAGGCGGAGCAGAGGACAGCAGTAGGGACCCAAGAGAAGAGACCACGGATGACGTCAGCAACAGTACGGAATAGTACTACAAAGCTGAGGCGCACATGTGGCAGATCAGGAGAACAGGGTAAACAGGCGCTGACATGGCAGGTCAGGAGCGCAGGTGTACGGGGCTGCATGGGGCCTGGTAGAGCAGCAAATGGGGCTGCCAGTGGGCAGTGGCATGCCTTATATAGGCTGGGCCCCTGCCTTGATTGGAGGGCCAAAAGCCCTAGAAGTGTGGGCCAAAGGGCCCTAGTTTTGTGAGCCCTTAAAGGGCTGTTTTGGGGCAGACTGGTCAGCCCAAACAGACCAGCCAGTCGGCCCATTTAGGGCTGGCTGGTCGGTTAGTTCAAGGGGCCCTTGGGGCCTATAAAAGGAGAGGCTTGTGGCCTCATTTATCATCCAACATCCAGCAGAAAGTGGAGCAGACAGGAGCAGCCTGAAGGCATTCCCTTTGGCCTCATCTTGGGGAGGTAAAGGAGAGTTGAAGGAGTGCTGCAGACTGAGTTCCCTAAGGGCTGGGACCTTGGCTGTCTTCTAGGGCAGCAAGGTGTTGTGATCATCATACCTTCTGGAGCAGCCATTCACAAGCAGGTTGGAGTAGTGGAACAGGGACCTGTGTGCTGCAGACAAAGCTTGGCAGGGGCTGCCCCCCTAGGCTGATTCACAGGCAGTAAGGTGGAGAAGAACACACTGGACGGAAAGTCTACAGACTCTCGAGGTGGAGCACGCGGGCTCGAGTCTAGAGATAGCCAGTTGATAGGAGGACCTTGTGGTAAGATCAGAGGACCACACCATTGGTGGGACTCTGGATCTATCTCTCTTGTATTGTGTCCATAGTTTTGGATGGAAATATATATTTTGGTGGTTTCTCTATCTGGCTGGTTCATTGTCTATTGATGAGTCTGCATATCTATTGAATGCACATAAGTAAAGAAGTTTGTGATTCCACACCCACACCGCACACAGTGTGAGCTCCTGGGCATTACTATAAGTCTTCCGCTGTGCGTACCCTCTGTTGGGTTTATTTTCTAACAACATTGCTATTTTCAATCTAATGTGTGCATTTGTCCCATGGGCTCGACACTGTCATTATTCCCCATCTTCCTTCTCTTCCTTCTCCTCCTTTTCTCCTCTCTCTCAAATGATCACCTTACCATCCCTATATGCAGCCCATTTCCTTGCTTCTCTTGCTGCCATTACTCATACCATACCCTCCCTCTGGGGCTCCTGTTGTAGGAGAGTGAGGTCATCATCGAAGTAAATTCGGGTTCCTTTCAGAGTCGCCCTGATGCTCATGAAGGTCTTCCTGTCCATAGCTGTCCAGAACTTCATCTTTAGTGGCCTTGTAGGTGCCTCGGGTTTGCCCACTCCCCAAGCTGTCTCGCATGTAAGGTTCACACCCATTTTGGTGAACAAGCCCTGTGCGTTGCCATAGGGGTGTCTCCCACTGTGAGACCTCGAACCAAAACATTTAGAGCTTTGCTGTTCCTCCTTTTATCTTCCTCCAAAACATCTTAAATAATCTCTTTCTTGGGGGCAGGTGTGTCTTTTCTTGACAACATCTTTCCATTCTAGGATTGCAGCCTCTCCTTTTGTGATCTTTTGTGTGAATTCAATGTGTTTACCTTGCATGGTGTCTTGCAAGGATACCAAATTTTTTCAGAGTTTTTTATTCTCAGATTTCAGCTCTTCCATTACTTTGTTTGCTCCTTCCGGAGCTCCTTGTGCATCTCTTTGCTGTTGTAGCTCAGTTTCTATGGCTTGCATTTGGTCTTTGAGGCTTTTTTTTTTCTCATTTCCACATTGCTCTTTCCTTCTCCCACTCCTCTTTCTTGCTCTTCTCCTTCCGCCATTAATCTTGCAAGCGTTTTCTTTGTTTCTTGATGAGAGAGAGAGAGAGAGACAGAGAGAGAGAGAGAGAAGAAAGAAAGAAAGATATATTAACGTCCTCGGAAGACCTCGCGAGTCTATGGGACAGAGTGATACAACATCAAAAAAAGATCTCAACAAGCCTCTGTGGGCTGGGGCAAGGGGGTGAGCTAAAGCCCCTGCCAAGTACTAATCTAGTGTCTAAATAGAATAGAATAGAGACAAAATCAGAGTCTGAATCAAGAGTTAGGAGTGTCCAGATCAAGTCAGGTCAGGTCTCTCCGCTGGGCCATGTCAGTACGCGTCGGGCTACGTCGATTGTAATCCCTCATCTCTGGCTCTGGTGGTCCCCTACAAGTAGTGCTGTGATGGGACGAACCTCAATGGTGTGCGCTCTAGTAGTCCAAAGAGTCTGGTGTGACCGACTGCTGATCCAGGCTGCTCTCATGTCGACAATCTCCTCATCCTCAACTCCACTGTGTCCAGGAGCCGTCTCGAAGGCATAGAAGTCTATAACCTGTCTCTGAGCTGGGCCCAGCTCTGTATCCTGTAGTCTGTCCGGTGCTGATAGTGCTCTAGCCTGTCTCAGTAGTGCCTCTTGGTGTCGGCACATCTCCATCAAGTACAACCCTACACAGACTTGGTCTTGGAAGTGTATCAACCGAGAGAGCGGGCCGAAGCCGGTCCTCTCCTCATAAAGGCAATGATATCGCCCTCGTATCTCATAGTAAACCGGGCAGCTACATAGGAAGTGCTCCTCAGTCTCAACGGTATCCATGTCGCATAGTGTGCAGATCCTGTGTTCTCTGGGTAGACCTGCAGCCTGCCTCAATCCTAAGCTGATGGGAGGAAACTCGTATTTGGCCAATGGCAATCCGGAGTGCATGTGAGACTCCTGTGTCCTCTAGATAAGGAGGTTGGATAATGAAACCGTCATCAGAGACTCTGAGGGAGTGATCACGATAGAACTGCATCTTGGTGGGGAGCGGCTGGTCCCTCAACCAAGTTTGGGATGTAGTGAGCTGGAGGAGGTCTAACCGTATGATACGGTTAATCTCATGGCACGGAACTTGCTCAAGGGGGGCATACATGCTATACTGAAATGGGGGTAGTCTGTCCATCTGAATGCCATGGCTAGTCAGCCATGTGTCTGTGCGTGCATACCAGGTGGCTGCTCCCTCACCTGCTAGGCGTCGGGATGATTCCAAAGCTACCCTCGGTAGTCTCCAATGAGGCAGAGCCCCTACCCCGTGAATGAAAGTCACTGTCTGGAAGCTAGCATCGACATATATTGGCGTCATGGCAAACTCTGCCTGTATGATCTCATGTGGAACTGAGGGCTTACTCTGTATCATCCTGGATCCCATTGAGACCTGTAGCCTCTCAAACTTTCTCCAATCTGTTGCCGGAATGTCACTCGACCAGAAGGGCGTTGTATACATGGCGGTCGGCCGTACTAGAGTGTCGAAGAGCTAGCTCTTTGTTGGAGGATCTTGGAAATGTGCCTAGAAGCACTGTCTCTCTAGTCGGGCCAAAGCGCTCCGGCCTCGTGTGAGTCGTGCCCTGGCAGGCGGGGTCATTGAGAAAATGGGTCCTGCGAAGACCGTGCCCAAATATGTATAGGATTGTACTATCTCCACTGGCTCCCCTCTGTATGTGAAGTTGTGTCGAAGAAGCGCTGGATGTGAGGTATTAAAGATCATGACCTTGGTCTTGCCAAGGTTGACAGTCAGGTCCCCCTCTCTGCAGAATACCTCAAGGGCGTCCAGATGCTTCTGTAATCCCTCGGCCGATGAAGATAGAAGAACTATGTTGTCGGCATATAGTAATATCTGAATCAGGAGGTCAGCCAATGGTGAGCCCTCTGCACCCAGTGTCTAGGAAGGATGTGATCTCATCGATGTAGAGTCCAAAGAGGGTCAGCGAGAGAGGGCAACCCTGCTTCACCCCAATTGTGCTCTCAACCTAGTTTGATATACCTCCTGGGGCTCGGACTCTTCCTCTGACCGGCTCATATAGGCTCATAACCCCCCAAATCAACGTCTCTGGGATCTGTAGCTCGTGCAATCTTGTGATGAGACGGGCTCGTGGGACAGTGTCGAAGGCCTTCCGAAAGTCTACAAAACAAGCGTATACTTTCCGGTGTCGGGCTTTGGCTTCCTCGATGATGGCGGGTCTCATCGTGAAGATCGGGCCGGAGAAGATGAACCCCAAGTAAGTGTATGAGGATACGATCTCAACTGGTGACCCACCCAAAGTAAAAGTAAACTGTTTCCGTTGCATGAGTAACATGAGAGAGAGAGAGAGAGAGAGAGAGAGAGAGAGAGAGAGAGAGGCTTGTGCCATCGGGCCTCGTTGTTTTTTCCCAGTTTCTTATCTGCCGTTTTCTTGATACTTGTGGCAAGAATACGTTTTCTTGATACTTGTGGCAAGAATATAGCAATGCCATAAAATATTTCAAATTATCGATATATAGTGTTGTGAGTTGCAAGTTATAAGTGTTTTATTTATTTTTGATTGATTTGCAGGATGGCCCAAGTTTCAAAGGGAAGCCACAAATTAGATTGTTGTTGACTTTTGTGAAGAATGCAATAACAGAACCATGGCAGCGACTGCCTTCTGTAGTAGCTCTGTTTGCTGCTGAGGCCTCATGTGTTCTGATGAATCCTTCTGGCATCCATTATCCTGTGGTCAATAAATTCTTGTTTCGTGCTCCCAGCATGGATCTTGAGGTTTGCTTCTTTTGCTCCTTTCTTTCTCCATCTAAAATTTATAGTGCCGTCTGGTGTTATTCTCTGGATCAAAATCTGGCGTCTTACTGGTAACGTAAGGTTCTGAAGAATGAGATGTTTCTCCTTTTGGAGGCCATACAAAGGAAGACTAAAATGAAGGGGGATGAAGCAATGGATGATAAGACAGGTAAAGGAATAGGATTCAAATCTAAAGGAATAGAATTAAGAAAAGGAGGCAATAGAACCATGCTGGATAGAGTGCAAGCTTCTTTTATGTGCAACAAAGAGAAAAGTTAATCATACTTGAAACGTCAATTTATCGAGGAGTTGGATTTGAAGAGAAACAAGTACATGAATGCTTTCAAGAAACACTTGCCTACTTAAAAATAAGTTTCATAGGGGTTGTTTGTAATACTTCCGAGCTCTTGACTTTTTGGTGGTGTTCACATTTTGTGGAGGGACTGTGAGGGACCTTGCATTTTTGAGCGTTTTACTTTTTGACCTTGTTCAATTTAATTATCCAAATTGAATGTGGAATTATGCCTCTACAGGACATGGGTCTATGGATCGCCCAACCACTGAAGACCTTGCTCAATATTGGTTCTCTATGGTACTTTGTACTTGTCTTTGCCTTCTTAGAGGTACATGTGTAAGAGAATAGGGAAGCACACATCTTACTACCCACGTAGTGGAATTTTAGGATTCCCCCTCTCACACATCTTTAGATATTACACAAACACTCAAGAGCTGGAAGAAACACAGCAACATAGGAGAAAATTATAATTACCATGCACAACTACATAGACTATTCTAGTACAAGAACTGTCACAAACTTAGGCAGCCAACTATGCTGCATCACCTACAACCAACTACTGATGAAGCTGAGCACCGACTGTCTGTCCAAAAGGGCTCCTATAGCTGCTGTTGACTCTGGGCCAGGAAACCTAATAGTGATCCAAATCGGTACCTGAACAGAGATTAATGCCATCCCCGATGCAAAGTGCTCCTATCTCAACCTCCTGCATGTTTCATAGAGTGCAGATCTGCCTCTCACGTGGGATGTCCTAAGCTTGTCCTGTCTCAAAATTGGCGAGAGGATACTTGGAACTGCCCAATGGAGATCCTCAAGGCATGTGGGAGATGGATTTGAGTACTGCTAGGGGTGTAGAAGCTGAGTTTTACTGGAAGCTCATGGGGTGCTATCCAGGTCCTGTATGTGTCGAGTTGTTGGAGGTCCTCTCTGATTACCTAGTTCACCTCATCATAGGTGAGTGGAATGCATGGGGTTCAAGGCTACTGAAACAGTGGCAATCTATCCATATGGAAGTCCAGGGCCTGCAAATTGGTTGCGTGTTTGAGTGTACCAACTCCTTTAATCCTGCTTTGCCTCTAGTGCCATAGATGAGGTTAGGTCCAGCCAAAGTAGCCTGCATCGTTCTGATGTAGTGGTGCCGACGTTCTTGACTCTATGAAGGTATGTGACCACGTGGAAGGATGCATCACACTATACGAGGTAGCCGCAACTTTGCTAATAGGATATGGTATGGGACCGATGGCTTGCTACAGATCATCCGTGCAAGAAGTAGAACTTGCAATCTCTTGACACGGGAGGAGTATGTCTTAGATAGATTTGCCCCCCAAATGAGACTGCCATACATCCTAGTTGGACGAACAAGAGAGTTGAATATAAGAGACTTGGTCTTGGGGTCCTAAAATTGGGATTGAAAGCATTGACGCACGAGTTTGGCAAGTGCGGCATATCCTCTACTCAATCGAGCCTACATAGCTGGTCTCATGATGAAGCGCGGGCGTGAAAAGGGGCTCCCAATTACACATAAGACACAACAATATCAACTGAAGCCCCGTCGAAGGTGAACTGCTCTCAATCTGTGGCTGCATGAGATGTGTTGAAGATCATGATCTTGGTTCTACCAAGCTTGATCTTCACATCATGCGTCTCATAGAAAGTGTGAAGTACGTCCTGGTGTTGCTAGAGACCCTCAGTTGAGGAGGAGAATAAAACCATACCATCTGCATACAATAGAATTGGGATCAGAGATCTCGCTTAGGGTGAGTTTGTTTTGCCTAGTGATAAAAGGACAACCTTGTTTGATCCTAATGCTCATTATCAGGTTTGTCACTTGATCTTCGTCTTGACTCTACCTGGTATCCGCTTGTAGAGTGTCTGAATTCCCCAAATGATGTCCCAAATGAATCCTAAGTCATGTAGTCGCTTGAGTAGTTGGGCCCGTGGCACTGCATCAAAAGCCTTGCGAAAACCCACAAAGGAACCATAGATCGTATGCTTATGTCCCTTGGCCTCTTGAATGATACCTTTGAGTGAAAATGTGGTCCATTGTCGTGTGGTGTGCTTGGAGGCTTTCCCGTTCAACAACTTTGAATCCCCTCGGCTTCGCAAACTGCCTAACCTGGAATTAGCTGCCTTATGAATCGGGACGACTGTGTAAAGGATACCGGTGCAAAAACTGCTTCGTTAAATAGCTTTTCTAAGATCGGGGCTAGGGTGCTAAGTCCATATACAACATACTCAGTGCATAGACCCTCATGATCTTTGGCTCGGCCATTGTGTAGCTCGAGGGTTGCATGTTTGATATCACCGGGTGAACAAGTGGCCGGGCAATTACCTATGAAAGGTCTAGTGTTGGATGGGGAGTGTAAAGCACTCTCTCTACTTGCCCTCTACTTCGATCACGGGAGTAGCACCATTAATCACCTCCCAGCCATATCTCACTAAGGCTAACGAGCAGACAGAGATCTTCGTTGGTCAAAATCAACGTGAATAATTCCCTTCTCTTCTCTCTCTAGCCTCAGCAAGCCCCAATTCCCTAGATAGATCTAGATGCCACATGTCATCCATATAGGGCCTTGCTAATGTAACATTCCACCCCTCTCTTGGGATGCATTAATTCCTTTGCCCCTATGCACAATCATTGCATTAGGCCCTTGGCCTTAGATCTACCTAGTCTGGTGCTATCAGCCCTCACCTAGGACCTTGACATTAAATCCCTCCCGATCATTTATATGAAGCGCAAACACATATATTACAAAGATATACCCTTTAAGGGAAATGTCGACTGATTCTTCCGAGGTCATGCTACCTCGGCTAGAGTGTAACAATCCTTCCCTCTTCAAACATCAGCGTCCTCGATGATAAAGTCTGGGAACACTCTCCGCAACTGATATACGGATTCCCAGGCAGCTTCGGATAGAGGCTGACCATGCCATGCAACCAACACCGTGGGTATCTTCCGATTTCGTATTTGCATTGTTCCTCGGTCCAGGATTCTTGTTGGTTTGCGCCTCGCATTATCCTCTATCTCCTGAAACAAAACCACACCTTCGATTAGTGAGTCACCTGTATGTAAAAATTTCTTTAAGCGCGAAACATGAAAAACCGGGTGCACCTTACACCCCTGTGGCAATTCTAATTTATAGGCTACCTTGCCTATTCTCTTTAGAATTAACCATGGCCCACAGTATCGAGGTGATAACTTAGCACACTCTTCTGAAGTCAACGACTTCGAGTGCGAAGGAACTGTGAGAAAAACTTTTTCTCCTTCCTTAAATACTCTTATAGACCGGTTTTCATCCGCATACACCTTGGCTCTATCCATAGCCTGGCGGATATTAGCTCTCGCAAGTGCTAGCATCTCCCGCATTTGAACTACAAAGTTCGCGGCACTAGGGACTCTCTGAGGTACTCCAACTATAGTTGGATTTGCTGGTCTATAACCATAGCTCAGCTCAAACGGACTGAACCCTGTAGAGGAATGTTTTCTATCATTGTAGGCAAACTCTAACAATGGCAACCACTTGTCCCATGTATGTTGCCTTAATGACACATATGCCCTCAGCATATCCTCTAAAGTCTGGTTGACTCTCTCCGTCCGACCATCCGTCTCAGGATGATCCCCACTACTCATTCCCAACTCAGTCCCTCAGTGTCTCAAATACCGCTATCTAAAAATGACCGGTAAATCTGACATCTCTGTCTGACACTATGGATCTAGGCAATCGATGTAGACGAAATATAGGTCTAATAAACAAATCCGCTACTTGCGGGGCACTAACAGACTCTCTAGTCGGAATGAAGTGAGCCATCTTGGTTAGACGATCAACGACCACAAGGATAGAATCATACCCTCCTTGTGTTGTAGGCAGCCCTACAATAAAGTTGATGGAAATGCTCTCCCACTTACTTAGTGGTATTTCCAAGGGCTGTAAAAGTCCGAGTGGCTTCACTCGTTCGGCCTTGCTTACTTGACACGAAAAACACCGTGTCACATATTCATGAATATGCTTTTTCATCTTTGGCCAAAAGAAATCTTGCTTCACGAGATCATATGTCTTCTCGACTCCTGGATGTCCCGCACATGGGCTATCATGGCACTGTCGAATGACTCTCTGCCTGAGATCATCCTGACTAGGTACTACTACCTTGCCATTTCTTTTCAGCATACCATCCCTTATGGTATATCTTGCATATGTTTGGCCTTTTCTGGATGCCAGGTCATCCTTTTCATTTTTCCCGGGTTTTAACACATGAGCCTTAGGCCATAAGCTCTGGACAAACTCGTCCACCTTTTGAGTTTCTCTAATCTCGGTCATTAGAGCACTCTCTAATACCGTGAAACTCAGGTTGTGCATAATGAGACAACGCATCAGCAACCTTATTGTCTTTTCCGCTTCAGTACCGAATCGTTAGATTAAACTCCTGCATGAGCTCTGCCCACCTAGCTTGGCGGCCCCTCAAGTCAGGCTGTTTACAAAAATGTTTCAGAGTATCATGATCCACATCCACATAAAACTCTGAACCATACAAATAATGCCTCCATGTTTTCAGAGCATGGATAGCAGCATACAACTCCAATTCATGAGTTGGCCAATTCCTTTGAGAGGGAGAAAGCTTCTTGCTTTCAAAGGCTACTGGCCTTCCCTCTTGAAGGAGGACTGCTCCTACCGCAATGCCACTTGCATCGGTTTCTAGGAACAACGGTTTCTGGGGATCAACTATTTTTAACACCGGTCCTGTGACCACAGCTTGTTTTATGGCGTTAAAACTTTCTTGTTGATTCTGTCCCCATATAAAAGGTACTTTATCTGAGGTCAGATCAGTCAATGGCGATACTATTCCGGAATATCCTTTGATATGCCTTCTATAAAACTGTACAAATCCCAAGAATGATCGCAACGTGGTCAGACTCTGAGGGATTGGCCAAGTTAGTATCGCAGCCACTTTCTTCGGATCCATTTCTACCCCCTGTGGAGTAATTATGAACCCTAAGTATTCAAGCCTAACCATACACAGTATAGTTTTCTTTTTATTTACATAAAGACTGGCTTTCCTCAAAGTATTGAACACTACTCTTAAGTGTTCACGATGTTCAGTAATACTTTTACTGAATATCAGGATATCGTCAATAAAATGTACTACGAACTTTCCGATATACGGACGTAGTAAATCGTTCATAAGCATGACGAAGGTCGCTGGAGCATTGGTAAGTCCGAAGGGCATTACCAAAAGCTCATAATGACCAAACTTGCTTCTGAAAGCGGTTTTATACACATCCTCGGCTCTAATCCAGATTTGATGGGAGCCACATTTAAGATCAATCTTACTGAAAATCACGGCCCCATGTAATGCATCTAGCAAATCATCAATCCGAGCCATCGGATACCTGTGCTTAATAGTGATATTATTCAATGCTCTGTAATCTATACAGAGGCGAAACGTATCATCATTTTTCTTCTTTAATATCACTGGTGAAGCAAAAGGTGAGAAACTTGGTTGAATCTGCCCCAACTTGAGGTATTCTTCCAGTTGTCTACGCACCTCCGCCTCTTCGGTAAAACTCATTCTATAGGGAGGTCTATTTACAGGTTTTCTGCCCCCGGGATCAGTTCAATCTTATGTTGAACTTTCCGCTCTGGAGGTAACCCATAAGGTAGTTCATCCCTAAAACATTCAGAGAACTCCTCTGTTATAAGATTAGCCAGCTTGGCCATCTCACCACGTTGCGCAACATCAGTGCTAACCGAGGAATCATCAACCGGCTCTACCGATGCTGTGCATAGGAATAAAAACTCTACTTGAGCTTTTCGGATTTCCATCACGGAAACCAACGGTCCCTGAGGTATATCTTTCTCACCTCGCAAGACATAAAGCACATCATTCATCTTGAATTGATATACGTGCTTTTTCCAATCAATGGCTGGATTCTTCCTAGAATGCCATGCCATACCCAGGGCTATATCTGCATGAGCAAGCTTGGTCATTTCAAAATCAAGCTTCTCAGCATAGTCCTGAATCCGAAGTTCCAACTGGGTAACCCTTTGGTCCCATACTTCAGTTGAACTTCCATCTGCCATCTTGACTGTATACGCATAGTCAGATGGACTTGTCTTTAATTTCAGCCTCTTCACGAGCTTGGAGTTAATCACATTGTGAGTTGACGCCGAGTCAAACAACACAATGACATCATGATTGGCCACTTGCCCTTTCATTTTAATTAACTCCGTATCATTAAAGGCTGTATACCGTGTTGCTGCGGGCTTAGATAGGATGTTATCAGGTGCACTCGTCACTAACTTACCAACAGACACACATAACAAACAAGGTACTAACCTCTGAGAAGATCCCGCTAGCTGAATCTGCATCTCTTCCGCTCTGGGACTTCCCTGCATCTCCACGTCGCACTCTGAGATCACCATCTCAGCCATCCGACGATCTTTGTTACGTGGACAATCCTTCCACTGGTGAGGTTGAAGGCAACCAAAACATAAGCCTTCTCTCCTCGCTTTTTCCCTTTGTTCTGGGTTCAAGGGAGACTTAGACCAAGCCCGGGCTGCCATTGGGGTTACTTTCCTCTTCACTCCAATGGTGGTACTTGGTTTAGGAGTTTCAGCCGGTCTCGCCTGCTTGGTTTGACCACTCGGCTGCGAACCACTCCCTCTACTGGCCCACTTCTTCTTAAACCCAGATTTTTTTGGTTACCCATACTGGGTTCCGACGTGTGCAAACCCACTTGGCTTGCTGCCCTTGGCATCCTCGTAGTTCAGGGCTATAGCTATTGCATCATCTAACGTGTTCGCGTACTTAGCCCGAACTTCCATTTTTATTCGATCATTCAATCCAAATATGAAATCTTTCACTTGGATTGATTGAGGCAGGGGTTCGTCAACCTTCATTACACTCTCTCGAAACTTATCAGTGTATTCTGCCACTGATAAATTTCTCTGACGAAGGTTCCTATATTGATCCCAAGCTCGGGATGCTTCGTCAGGAGGTAAGAAGTGTTTCCTGAACTCTCTTTTAAACCCCTCCCAGGTAGTGGATGCTATACCATCTTTTTGTTGTTTAATCCACCACCGATCCGCTGCCTCACTAAACATGTGGGTGGCCTCGCGGATCTTGTTGATGTCATTTCTGATTTCACAAATGGCGAACGCCTCGTCCCATTTGTGTAACCAGTTCTCAATGACATCGGAGCTACGGTCGTTCATCCGACCAGAATACTTTTCCGGTCTGTAATTGGCAATATTTTGCACTTTAACCTTCCTAGGCTCGACCATATGGACACTAGACTCTAGTTCCATTGGAGCCTTTCCCTTCTCTTCTCGAGAAGGTCTGGCAGACATACTTTGTATCGCTCTCCTAAGTTCGGACTGCCCTGCATTGGCCTGTAATTGCTGCGCTAACAACTGTTGCAAGGCATCCTCCAGCAATGCAATCCTGCCAGCTAAAGTATGAGCTACAGGACGTGATCCCTGCTGGGTCGGCCGGACTCCTGATTCACCAGGGTCCCTCCTGGAAGCCCCTTCTTCTGCTTCCATTCCGTTCAATGGGTGTTTTGTTTTGTTTGTTTGTTTGTTTTTTAAACACCACTGGAAAACTATATTTACAAGCTGACATAGTTCAGTGTACTAACAGTAGTGTACTAACAGTCTGACACAATTCCCTATACTAGGGAATCCCTGCAATCCCACATTCACACCGATCAGGCATTTAACACAGGCATATATCTCATATGGCGCTTTTCCCTATACTAGGGAATTTCCTGCAAATTGACTCCGACTGAAGCACACAGCCATATGCACAGACATAATCTGTCCCTGCTATAACATTGAATCCTCATGCATGCTGATCATTCACATTATCTTGTCTATGGAAGTAGTGCATCACCCTACTAAATCGAGAAGGGAAAAAAACAACACGAAAATAATGGAGTTTGAAGAGAGCTCCCTGGTCGTTAACGAACAGCTACACTCCCCTTTTGTTCCATGCAATTCTAGTCAACAACCTGTCGTACTCTTGCAATCAGTCTTCAGTTACAGTTGATGTACAGGCTGCGGGCCACCAGCCTGTTCTGCCACGCCGTTCGACCAATTTGTCTGTTGAATTAGTTGGATCAATTGGTCCCCCGCTCACAAACTGCTGCACTCCGTTCCACTCCTTCCCTTGGGCTTTCTATTGATCTACTCACCCACAGAATCCCGACGTCGAAAGACCATCGAGGAACCTTCCGCTCCAACAACCGCTTCAACGCCTGCGCACGTCACCGCTCCTACGTTCGACTACCCGTTTGCGTAGGCTACCGTTGAACGACTAGCGCACTTCTGTCTGATTTCGTTGTAGCTGCGGGAGCGCCACCAATCCTTCGTTCCCTAATTCGTGGACGTCGCTGATTACCAGCCGTTCCATCCAGGCTCCAGACCCGCTGTCCGCCACAATTCAGAAGCTCCAGACCAAGCTTCAGCCACAATTCAAAAGCCTCCGTCAGCAAGCCTCCGTTCGTCACGTCGCAGCATCACCCGGTCAGTCCGTCGATTGGCGCTCAGATCGTTCGACGATCCAGCTCTCTATCGTTCACGTGAAGGTCTTCTTATTCCCTATCTAACTTGCGTAGACCATCGTTGGACGACTAGCCACCAAGTCCATGAACACGACCTTTCTTCGTCACGTATCCCTTGATCTCTCCACAGGCTCTGATACCAAATGTAAAGCACTCTCTCTACTTGCCCTCTACTTTGATCACGGGAGTAGCACCATTAATCACCTCCCAGCCATATCTCACCAAGGCTAACGAGCAGACAGAGATCTTCGTTGGTCAAAATCAACGTGAATAATTCCCTTCTCTTCTCTCTCTAGCCTCAGCAAGCCCCAATTCCCTAGATAGATCTAGATGCCACATGTCATCCATATAGGGCCTTGCTAATGTAACATTCCACCCCTCTCTTGGGATGCATTAATTCCTTTGCCCCTATGCACAATCATTGCACTAGGCCCTTGGCCTTAGATCTACCTAGTCTGGTGCTATCAGCCCTCACCTAGGACCTTGACATTAAATCCCTCCCGATCATTTACATGAAGCGCAAACACATATATTACAAAGATAGATCCTTTAAGGGAAATGTCGACTGATTCTTCCGAGGTCATGCTACCTCGGCTAGAGTGTAACAGGGAGAGATGTCATAGAGGGTGCATGCATATGTGCCTAGTGTGCTAGATGTTCGGATCCCTGAGGAGGGATGGGGACCTCTGCTCGAGAAACGTCTATGAGAAATCCTTGGGGTTATTGCTAAAGAGAATGTTTAGTAATTCCTCCTAATGCTTGCACCTGTGCGCTGGCCTATGGGTTGAGGGGAGGGCTAAGCGACTGGGGAGCTGAGTGATGGGATGAGTAGAGGCTAGTGGTAAAACTTCCATAGAAGGAAAGAAAGAAAGATGTATTAATGTCTGCAGGAGGCCTCGCGTGCCTATGAGACAAAAGTGCAAAACCAAAAGTAACTCATACAAGCCGCTATGGGCTGAAGCAAAGGGATCACTAAGGCCCTGGCTGAAAGCTAAAGTGCTAAACTAGTGAGCAAGTGCTCAGAGCTAATGCTCCTAGTACACACCTACGCTCCATATATCCAAGTACCCTGGTGGCTCTCTGATGGGATGTGAGGAGCTCTCGTATATCTGTCTGTCGAGCTATGTCTTGAAGTGGCGGAGGGCATGGTCTCTGTATTCGATGGGCTACAATCAAGGGTGATGCCTTGGTCTTTGGCGGTCTCCTCTGAGGAGGACTGAAATAGACCGGACCTCAATCGTGCGTGCTTTGGTCACTCCCCGTGCTGCATGTGGTCTGTGTGCCTCTCGTTTGGCAACATCGTGGGGGTGGCTCTCACTGCTAATCCAGATGCTCTCATCTCATCAAGCTCCTCTCCCTCAGCCTCTCCCGTAGCTGACTCAGCTGCAGAGAAGTCTGTAACATGTGTCCGTGCTCGATCGATCTCGGTGACATGTGGCATCGCCTCTTGCTGCTCTCTGGTTTGTCGCATTAGTATGTCTCTCAGATGCGACAATTAGATAGAGCCCAACTCAAACCTGGTCAGGAAAATGGATCAGCCGTGTAAGCGGACCAAAGCCATGCCCCTCCTGAAAGAGGCAGTGATATCACCCTCGGATCTCATAATAGGTTGGGCAGACACATAGAAAGTGCTCCTCTTTCTCGACCTCCCCCATCGGGCATAGTCTGCAGATCCTCTGCTCGCTGGGTATGCCTGTAGCTCTTCTTGCCTCAACTCAGCTGATGTGAATACTCTGAGACCCTCAAAAAGTGGTCATGGTAGAAGTGGATCTTGGTGGGGAATTCCTCTCCCTCCCAAGCCCTAGATGTATGAAGCTAGAGGAGGTCCAAGCGTATGATACGGTTGATCTCATCCCGTGGGATCATCTTAGATGGTGCATCCATGCTGTACTGAAAGGGGGGAAGTCGGTTCATTTGAATGCCGTGACTACCAAACCATGTGGATACCCATGCGTACCATGCTGTATCAACACCGCTCTCTGCCAATCGCATGGAGGACTCCAATACTAGCCTCGGTAATCTCCACTGGGGTAGGGCCCATACTTTGTGTGGACCCTCACATTAGAACTGCAGACATATCCTCTCTTTTCAACGTGGGGAGACAGACCATTAGAGTGACTATAGCGCTTGTCAAATGACGGGCCACCTCATGAAGGCTCCATAGGAGGAAGGGACATAGACAAACCCAGTGTCAGCATCGATTTAGCACTAATTTTCTTCTTCGACGCCAGCCCTCACTAGATCCAGAGCCACTATCAGATGAGGATATGCGGTTTGGAGTCGGGCCTTTGTTTGGAGCACCGTACGGGCAGTTGCTGGCAGGTAAGTGTTTTTTAAAGGTCAAATTTGGACACCTCTTACAGGTAAGAGGCATTCCAAAACTCCTTACCGTAAGGGGCACGCTTCGGATCCTACTATGGAGGTTTGTGGACAAGGATGTAATGTGTGCGACACGGAAGCAAAGGTTGTATATGAAACATGATCGAAATTTGTACCTGAGACTATAGTTACTAGGGAACGGGAACGTTTCGGGAAGGGGGAATGGGAACCGAAATGCCACGTCATACACGACACATCATCATATGACAAAAAACTATGTTATAAAATGAAAGAAACTAACATTTTACAGCTTTAACTTTATATATAAGCTCTAAAATACCCTTTTGGAACTTTCCAAGAGATTTTTTTTTTGGGGACGTTCCGGGGCTACTTCTTGGAACGGCGTTCCAGACGTTTCGGATGTCGGAACGCCGTTCCCTGGTAACTATGCCTGGGACTTCTATTGTGTGGGAGAGGGGTCCCACTAACCCAAATGAACACTCTAAAAAGAGTTATATGGCTTTAATATATTTACATGCATACTTTCTATCCAAGCGCTTCAAGAACAGTCCCACAGATTTGTGCTTTAGGAAGTGGAAAATTTGATCCTGATCATTTATGTTCCAATGACATAAAATCTGTAATGGGACCGAAATTGCAGCATTTAAGGATTTTGTGTCAACTACATTTGAACGTTAGACGGTTTTCATTACTGCTTGGGGATTGAGTACTGGTAGGCCAAAGATGTTATTTTTATGTCCCAATTTGAGCATGCCAGAGAGTTATTACAAAAATTAAACAGCAAGGCAACAAACATCTACCCCGATTGAGGGAGGAGTCAAACTCACCTGGATGAGTTGGAGAGTAAATAAATGGCACAATGATGCTAGAGGTGGTGACTTACATCTGCATGGGATTTGTGTGGACGCAAATCCATGGCTGGGATAAATTTTCCTCAGTGAGTTAAAAACATGTATGATGTATCTAAAGGTTTATTAAGAAGAAACTCAGATGTAGTGAAGCTGAGCATGAGGCTGCAAACATGGCCACATCAAAAGATTGGTGTTTAACTTTGCTCATGCGAAAGGCGAGGCAACTTCCCTTCAGTATTAAGTCAATGGGCAATTGCTAGTGCTGAAAATTGGTATATCATGTACATACACAACACATTGAGGTGCAGTTTCACAATACCTGGAGAGACAATAGTCAAGAGACATTGATATCGTTTATTGTTTATGGAACAATGGAGTGCATGTGTTGTGGGTTGTTGGAGCTACGCATGCATTTGCATGTGTTTTTCCCTGGACTTGTTGATGGTTGCGTCGACAAGTCTTGGCAGGGCAATAAAGTATAGGTTATTTTGACAATAGGGGCAGTGTCGCTAACAGGCAAGGGTTGATTTTTTTTCAATAAAAAGATTTTCCCTGATTTCAGACAGTGCAGTACCATATGCATGGGTAAAATAGGGTAGCATACACCTTTCAGCCAAACACTGATTTGAATACACACTTGAGCTCTTTCGAACTCGTTCCTCTCTCTCCTCACCTTCGTACACACACTTGTCGACCTGCCTGACTATTGCCCCAAACATTAGAGCATTAGCTTGTGTTTGTAAGTCTTATGAATCAGGAAGGATATCTTAACATTTTCCTTTTACAATAGGCTTTCCAATTTCATTAAGAGAAACCCTTGTGATATTCAGACATGGAAGTTGATCATAAGAGGGTTTTAGATATAAACAAGTGCTTCATGGATGGAGAAACAGTATGCACTTGTTTGACAAAGCAGATTAGCAAAATTTTCCCTTGGAGTAGATATTAGCGGTGCCTTTCCTCCAATGCCATCTCAATGCATTCTCTTATAGAAGAGGAAGGAGGTTCAGTTGTTGTAACCACCCCTAGTGGATCCTTTATGCTCTGCTGAATATGTACTGTTTGTGTTTCTTTCTTCAACTGAATCATTTTTAAAATGGGAAACAGTTGAGAGGCCTTTTTTTCCCATGACAACACATTATCCAGATATATAGGAAAGAAAGACGACTGGCTATTAGTTTTTTCTCAATGACAAGACAGAAGACTGCACCACCTAGCTGCACAACCCTTGTACCATGGGGATATAGTAATCTTAAGTTTAGTTTGTCATTTTATCCACATAAATCAAATCTGTTCATTTTTGCATCTTTTATTCACAAATATTTTAGTAAAAGTTGCGTGCAAATGGGAAGGGAGGTTAGAAAAACAGACAAATTGCTGATCTTTTAAGGCATGTATTGATTTCTATCTTCCCCTTTGGACTCTGTCTTTTGCAGAATGTGCCTCTGTTCAGTACTATGTTTGGAAGTGGCTCTGTTCATTTTCGTACTGCCCGTTCCTGGATGCTTCGCCTTCTTTTTTTTGGCTTGAAAACATCTTTTGATACTCATATTTATCGTCGTCGATTTATTCTAGAAATTCTTATGAGTTTCTACACTTCACCTTTGGGGGACCAGCATACTCGGGAATGGATCTTACAGGTACTCTATCCCCCTCTCACTGAAGCTGCCTTTTTGAATTTAAGATTTTGCCCAAGCTCCCGTGCAGCTTTTGTTATAGCAGCTAAACATGGGACCTTACGTTGATAGAGAAAGCTTACAGAAATAGTTTGTATGGTATATTAAATTTTTGGTAGATAGGATAGGAACAAAGGATACCCAGGTTGAAGATGTTCTAGAATCTGATATCAATGGGTCGTAATGATGACTCCAGGTTGTACACAGGGCCTCAAAGTTACGGAGCTTTGTGCAGTACCTGATAGAGCATGCTGGCTTACTGTCCTGGCTCAGTTCAATCACCATAAGCAATGGAGCAGCCAAATCAGGGGAATATGCTGTGGGGATCTCCTTTGAACTAGCTATTGATGCTCTAAAGGTAAGTTGGCAGTGTAAACTTTCGATTTGTCACCCTAATCTCTGTATACCTAACTGGGTAAAGGCTCATTGTACTTTTGAGAATAAGTCCTATGGACTCTGCAAAGGATTTCTACACTGTAATTCAGTCTAATCTGTGTGGAATGCCTGTTATCTGCATTGGCCTGGAATATTACTGTGAAGGTTCCTCAAACCACTATATGATTGGAAAAATTAATTCTTGTAATGAATGTTTATGAAATTTTTTGAGAGGAAAAGAAATAGGTTCTTTTGATCTGAAAGTATTGGAGCCTACTGGCTCCTGGGGAAATTGATACTAGCTCATCATCCAAATTAAATAGAAGGGAGGGTTTGTATGTAAATCACAGCAGCAAACAATCCATATTGGTTTCCTACATACCTCTTGGAGCGACGCAGCGCTCAACTCATATATTTGCTGGAGCCATATGTGTTTTGTACCCACTCTGGACTGAAAGTTCAGGTGCACCCTGCACATTCACAATGGAATATTGATTCTCAGTACTGTAATTACAAAATGCCTGCAGGCAATTGCAGGCCAAATTACAACAGGTGAAGTCCAGCAGGAGTGTTTAGTTACACATATGGTTCAGCTGTGCTGTAATCGCCATCACCTGCTATTTGCTTGTGCATTTGCGCTGATGACCTGGTGTGTCAAATTTCTTTACTAGACAGGCTTTACTGCCCTTCATGCTGCCACTGAACAATACAAGCGCTCACTTCTCAGCTCTATATTGCAGTCATCTCTCAGCTCTCTTTAGAATCTATTACTCCTAGCTTTCACTCTCTCACTCACACAGTAACCTTGCATCCCGGTGGACAGCACAAGCCTCTTCCTTGCCTTGTAGAAGTGCCCTACATAGTCAGTGTGGACAGCATCACGGTCTTGGTATTGTTCGGCGTTGCCTCTCAGGTCTTTGGGTCTGCAATACGTGTGCACAGTGTACTCTTCAGAAGCACGTTTCTATGCTCTCTCGAAGAGTGTTATATGTATTTCTTAGTTCTCCAAGTATAAATCAAATTCTCCCCTGATTGGGGGAGGGGGCCCTCAGTGGGTATAGGGACCCAATTGGTTGTCGACTCCATTCTCTCTCTACCCTTATCTCCTTTCTCTCTCTATGGTGCATAACACTAATTCCTCGCTAAAGGTTTAAAGAAGGTCTTGCTGTGATTACACAATCAGATTTTACATTTCATTAAGAAGCAAAACTTTTATATTAGTATTGAAAGTTGTATGCCTTAATAAAAATAAAATTTGAAACTTTATACAAACAATTTCAAAGTTTTGTAAGCATTTACATCTTTGACTTCAAATTTCAAAAGAAAATATACAAAAGCGTACTATATTCTACCATGATTTATGTTAATATATTATCTATAAAACATCCATGATTTGGCGATCTCTCACTTGTTTCTGCACTGTCTCTTCGGGGATTTGTTATGTGGTGGTGCCTAGTAGTAAGTTTGCCATTGAGTGGCAAGAAAGGGCTGGGATTTCTTCACTATTATAGCCAAGGGTGCATGTTGTCATGTCGATCGGGTTGCAATGGTATAGTTTGATGGAGTACTTAAGGCCTTGGAGGTGCATTGCAAGTACATGTATGCAAGACAACAACTTTTTTTCCCATGAAAATGACTTCTATTAAGTATGAAAACTACCCGCGTGAGCAAGCTCAAAGCGGAATTACATCATGTTGTGCATGAGGAAACCCCCTAAAATAGGGAATAGAAAACTCCAAATGAGCTGGAAAGAAACCAAGGTTGAGGCTGAAAGTACCACCTCAACCCTGCTGTAGTCGCTAAGGAAAGGGGGGATGTAAAGCTCTCTATACTAGTCTCTACTGCAGATCACGGGAACAGCACCATGATTCTCCTCCCAGCCAATTCTTACTAAGGCTCACAAGCGAGAGATAGAGATCTACGTTACCAAAAACTACTTGAATCATTCTCTTCTCTTCTCTCTCTAGCCTTAGCAAACCCCAAATCCCTAGATAGATCTAGATGCCACATGTCATCTATATAGGGCCTTCCTAATGCACATTTCACCCCTCTCTTGGGATGCATTTAATTCCTTGCCCCTAGGCAATATCTCAGCACTAGGCCCTTGGTCTTAGATCTATCTAGTCTGGTGCTATCAGCCCTCACCTAGGACCTTGACATTAAATCCCTCCCGATCATTTACATGAAGCGCAAACACATATATTACAAAGATAGATCCTATAAGGAAAATGTCGACTGATTCTTCCGAGGTCATGCTACCTCGGCTAGAGCGTAACATTCCTTCCCTCTTCAGACATCAGCGTCCTCGATGATAAAGTCTGGGAACACTCTCCGCAACTGATATACGGATTCCCAGGTAGCTTCGGATAGAGGCTGACCATGCCATGCAACCAACACCGTGGGTATCTTTCGATTTCGTATTTGCATTGTTCCTCGGTCCAGGATTCTTGTTGGTTTGCGCCTTGCAATATCCTCTATCTCCTGAAATAAAACCACACCTTCGATTAGTGAGTCACCTGTATGTAAAAATTTCTTTAAGCGTGAAACATGAAAAACCGGGTGCACCTTACACCCCTGTGGCAATTCTAATTTATAGGCTACACTGCCTATTCTCTTTAGAATTAACCACGGCCCACAGTATCGAGGTGATAACTTAGCACACTCTCCTGAAGTCAACGACTTCGAGTGCGAAGGAATTCTGAGAAAAACTTTTTCTCCTTCTTCAAATACTCTTATAGACCGATTTGCATCCGCATACACCTTGGCTCTATCCATAGCCTGGCGGATATTAGCTCTTGCAAGTGCTAGCATCTCCCGCATCTGAACTACAAAGTTCGCGGCACTAGGCACTTTCTGAGGTACTCCAACTATAGTCGGATTGGCTGGTCTATAACCATAGTTCAGCTCCAACGGACTGAACCCAGTAGATGAATGTTTCCTATCATTGTAGGCAAACTCCAACAATGGCAACCACTTGTCCCATGTATGTTGCCTCAATGACACATATGCTCTCAGCATATCCTCTAAAGTCTGGTTGACTCTCTCCGTCTGACCATCCGTCTCAGGATGATCCCCACTACTCATTCCCAACTCAGTCCTTAGTGTCTCAAATACCGCTGTCCAAAAATGACCGGTAAATCTAACATCTCTGTCTGACACTATGGATCTAGGCAATCCATGCAGACGAAATATATGTCTAATGAATAAATCCGCCACTTGTGGGGCACTAACAGACTCTCTAGTCGGAATGAAGTGAGCCATCTTGGTTAGACGATCAACCACCACAAGGATAGAATTATAGCCTCCTTGTGTTGCAGGTAGCCCTACAATAAAGTCCATGGAAATGCTCTCCCACTTACTTAGTGGTATTTCCAAGGGCTGTAAAAGTCCGGGTGGCTTCACCCGCTCGGCCTTACTTACCTGACACGAGAAACACCGTGTCACATATTCATGAATATGCTTTTTCATCTTTGGCCAAAAGAAATCTCGCTTCACGAGATCATATGTCTTCTCGACTCCTGGATGTCCCGCACACGGGCTATCATGGCATTGTCGAATGACTCTCTGCCTGAGATCATTCTGACCAGGTACTACAACCTTGCCATTTCTAACTAGCATACCATCCCTTATGGTATATCTTGCATAAGTTTGGCCTTTTCTGGATGCCAGGTCATCCTTTTCACTTTCCCCGGGTTTTAACACATGAGCCTTAGGCCATAAGCTCTGGACAAACTCGTCCACCTTTTGAGTTTCTCTGATCTCGGTCATTAGAGCACTCTCTAATACCGTGAAACTCAGGTTGTGCATAATGCGAGACAACGCATCAGCAACCTTATTGTCTTTTCCTCTTCGGTACCGCGAATCGTTAGATTAAACTCCTGCATGAGCTCTGCCCACCTAGCTTGGCGGCCCCTCAAGTCAGGCTGTTTACAAAAATGTTTCAGAGTATCATGATCTACATCCACATAAAACTCTGAACCATACAGATAATGCCTCCATGTTTTCAAAGCATGGATAACTGCATACAACTCCAATTCATGAGTTGGCCAATTCCTTTGAGAGGGAGAAAGCTTCTTGCTTTCAAAGGCTACTGGCCTTCCCTCTTGAAGGAGAACTGCTCCTACCGCAATGCCACTTGCATCGGTTTCTAGGAACAACGGTTTCTGGGGATCAACTATTTTTAACACCGGTCCTGAGACCACAGCTTGTTTTATGGTGTTAAAACTTTCCTGTTGATTCTGTCCCCAAACAAAAGGTACTTTATTTGAGGTCAGATCAGTCAATGGCGATACTATTCCTGAATATCCTTTGATATGCCTTCTACAAAACTGGACAAATCCCAAGAATGATCGCAAAAGGCGGTCAGACTCTGAGGGATTGGCCCAGTTAGTATCGCAGCCACTTTCTTCGGATCCATTTCTACCCCCTGTGGAGTAATTATGAACCCTAAATACTCAAGCCTAACCATACACAGTATAGTTTTCTTTTTATTCACATAAAGACTGGCTTTCCTCAAAGTACTGAACACTATCCTTAAGTGTTCACGATGCTTAGTAACACTTTTACTGAATATCAGGATATCGTCAATAAAATGTACCACGAACTTTCCGATATACGGACGTAGTAAATCGTTCATAAGCATGACGAAGGTCGCTGGAGCATTGGTAAGTCCGAAGGGCATTACCAAAAACTCATAATGACCAAACCTGCTCCTGAAAGCGGTTCTATGCACATCCTCGGCTCTAATCCGGATTTGATGATAGCCGCACTTAAGATCTATCTTGCTGAAAATCACGGCTCCATGTAATGCATATAGCAAATCATCAATCCGAGCCATCGGATACCTGTGCTTAACAGTGATATTATTCAATCCTCTGTAATCTATACAGAGGCGAAACGTATCATCCTTTTTCCTCTTTAATATCACTGGCGAAGCAAAAGGTGAGAAACTTGGTTGAATCTGCCCCAACTTGAGGTATTCTTCCAGTTGTCTACGCACCTCCGCCTCTTCAGTAAAACTCATTCTATAGGGAGGTCTATTTACAGGTTCTGCCCCCGGGATCAGTTCAATTTTATGTTGAACCTTCCGCTCTGGAGGTAACCCATAAGGTAGTTCATCCCTAAAACATTCAGAGAACTCCTCTGCTATAAGATTAGCCAGCTTGGCCATCTCACCACTTTGCGTAACATCAGTGCTAGTCGAAGAATCATTCACCGACTCTACCGATGCTGTGCAAAGGTACAAAAGCTCTACTTGAGCCTTTCTGATTTCCATCACGGAAACCAACGGTCCCTGAGGTATATCTCTTTCACCTCGCAAGACATAAAGCACATCATTCATCTTGAATTGATATACGTGCTTTTTCCAATCAATGGCTGGATTCTTCCTAGAATGCCACGCCATTCCCAGGGCTATATCCGCATGAGCAAGCTTGGTTATTTCAAAATCAAGCTTCTCAGCATAGTCCTGAATCCGAAGCTCCAACTGGGTAACCCTTTGGTCCCATACTTCAGTTGAACTTCCATCTGCCATCCTGACTGTGTACGCATAGCCAGATGGACTTGTCTTTAGTTTCAGCCTCTTCACGAGCTTGGAGTTAATCACATTCGCTGAGTCAAACAACACAATGACATCATGATTGGCCACTTGCCCTTTCATTTTAATTAACTCCGTATCATTGAAGGCTGTATACCCTGTTGCTGCGGGCTTAGATAGGATGTTATCAGGTGCACTCGTCACTAACTTAGCAACAGACACACAGAACAAACAAGGTACTAACCTCTGAGAAGATCCCGCTAGCTGAATCTGCATCTCTTCCGCTCTGGGACTTCCCTGCATCTCCACGTTGCACTCTGAGATCTCCATCTCAGCCATCCGACGATCTTTATTACGTGGACAATCTCTCCACTGATGAGGTTGAAGGCAACCAAAGCATAAGCCTTCTCTCCTCGCTTTTTCCCGCTGTTCTGGGTTCAAGGGAGATTTAGACCAAGCCCGGGCTGCCATTGGAGTTACTTTCCTCTTCACTCCAATGGTGGTACTTGGTTTAGGAGTTTCAGCCGGTCTCGCCTGCTTGGCTTGACCACTCGGCTGCGAACCACTCCCTCTACTAGCCCACTTCTTCTTAAACCCAGACTTCTTCGGATACCCATACTGGGTTCCGACCTGTGCAAACCCACTTGGCTTGCTGCCCTTGGCATCCTCGTAGTTCAGGGCTATAGCTATTGCATCATCTAGTGTGTTCGCGTACTTAGCCCGAACTTTCATTTTTATTCGATCATTCAATCCAAATATGAAATCTTTCACTTGGATTGATTGAGGCAGGGGTTCATCAACCTTCATTACACTCTCTCGAAACTTATCAGTGTATTCTGCCACTGATAAATTTCTCTGACGAAGGTTCCTATATTGATCCCAAGCTCGGGATGCTTCGTCAGGAGGTAAGAAGTGTTTCCTGAACTCTCTTTTAAACCCCTCCCAGGTAGTGGATGCTATGCCATCTTTTTGTTGTTTAATCCACCACCGATCCGCTGCCTCACTAAACATATGGGTGGCCTCGCGGATCTTTTTGATGTCGTTTCTGATCTCACAAATGGCAAACGCCTCGTCCCATTTGTGTAACCAGGTCTCAATGACATCGGAGCTACGGTCGTTCATCCGACCAGAATACTTTTCCGGTCTGTAATTGGCAATATTTGGCACTTTAGCCTTCCTAGGCTCGACCGTATGGACACTAGGCTCCAGTTCCATTGGAGCCTTACCCTTCTCTTCTCGAGAAGGTCTGGCAGACATACTCTGTAACGCTCTCCTAAGTTCAGATTGCCCTGCGTTGGCTTGTAATTGCTGCGCTAACAACTGTTGCAAGGCATCCTCCAGCAATGCAATCCTGCCAGATAAAGTGTGAGCTACTGGGCGCGATCCTTGCTGGGTCGGCCGGACTCGTGATTCACCAGGGTCCCTCCTGGAAGCCCCTTCTTCTGCTTCCATTTAGTTCAATAGGTGTTTTGTTTTGGGGTTGAAAAAAAAAAAAAAAAACACCCCTAGAGCACTGTAATCACAAGCTGACACAATTCAGTGTACTGACACTCTGAACACAATTCCCTATACTAGGGAATTCTTGCAATCCCACATTCACACTGATCAAGCATTTAATACAGGCATATATCACAAATGGCGCTTTTCCCTATACTAGGGAAATTCCTGCAAATTAACTCGGACTGAAGTATACAGGCATAGTCTCAAGCATAATCTGTCCCTGCTACAGCATCAAACCTTCATGCAGACTTATCACTTACGAGATCCTGTTCATGTAAGCGGAGCATCAACGAAACTAATCAGGAAAAAAAAACACAGAGTTGGCGGAAGCTCCCTGGTTGATCGCTCCTGCCTAGTGAACCAGACTTTCTCTATTTTCGAGCAGCGCTCCACCATGCGTCACGCCGGGCTGCACCTTGGAGATACCAGTAATAACATGTCACGTTGCAGGCCTTCCCGTTCACGAGCCCACGAGCTGTCTGCGTGGCCTTGGACGAACCAGATAGGTGGTTGGTCCACCTATCGTCTATCTTCAACAGCGTTGGATCTCCCTCGACGCTGGTCTATAATCGTGCGGCCTTTTCACTTGCCTAGCCTGTTCGTCGTCACCGTCGGGTGATTCGCCACCAACGCTCCACCTTTCCCCTTTCGTAACCTGCTCTGATACCAATTGTAAAGCTCTCTATACTAGTCTCTACTGCAGATCACGGGAACAGCACCATGATTCTCCTCCCAGCCAATTCTTACTAAGGCTCACAAGCGAGAGATAGAGATCTACGTTACCAAAAACTACTTGAATCATTCTCTTCTCTTCTCTCTCTAGCCTTAGCAAACCCCAAATCCCTAGATAGATCTAGATGCCACATGTCATCTATATAGGGCCTTCCTAATGCACATTTCACCCCTCTCTTGGGATGCATTTAATTCCTTGCCCCTAGGCAATATCTCAGCACTAGGCCCTTGGTCTTAGATCTATCTAGTCTGGTCCTCACCTAGGACCTTGACATTAAATCCCTCCCGATCATTTACATGAAGCGCAAACACATATATTACAAAGATAGATCCTATAAGGGAAATGTCGACTGATTCTTCCGAGGTCATGCTACCTCGGCTAGAGCATAACAGGGGAACTCTTCCATTCCCTAAGGAATATAACCCTCCTGACTGAGGCTACCCGGGAAGAATCTTGCATGCTCGCCCAACTAGCCATCAGTGTGTGAACGGTGCCAGCCCAAATATTGGCCAATGTGTGCAAGGGATGGACATGAGATCCATCTAAGGCCTTTATGCATTTGGCCCTCCAAATCTGCTAAGTAGTGATGCTAGCCCGTATCTCCCAAGCGGTATCCCCATTAGCATGTACTGGTCTATAGCGGGAGATAGGCACATCCTTCAGAGAGCAAGTCTCGACTAGGTGACGTCGAATCGATATGGCCCAAGAAGCATGCTGCCACTCATAGAAGACCTGAGTTCCTGACAGGGAGAGCCAAGCTACTGATCCCAGAGTCATGAAGAAACGAGAAGGAGAAAAAGTATCGAGTGAAGGGAGAGTAGTGGAAGAGAGATCAAGGGAGTGAGAGTGAGAGAGAGAGAGACACTCTAGTGCGGGTGTGAAGAATGATGAGCCACACCACAAACTCACTTATGTTTTATTAGGATTAGGTTTACCCTATGACTGTCTTAAGACAGTCATAGGTGTCCTATCTTTTAATGAAGGGTTGGCAATGTGCCTTTACCCCAACAACCTCCCACCTAAAGGCCAATGTGCCTAAAGGGGAGAAAAGAATAAAAATTACAGCAATATATACAGTTACTGTATACAAGACCATAAAGTAAGAATGGTCTCATCCTAATCCCATGATGTGGCGGCAATGTGCAAACCGCTCTGTAGGCAAGCTCTTAGTGAGCAAATCTGCAGGATTATCATCAGTATGCACTTTCACAAGCTCAAGTCGCTTGTCTTCCAGTACCTCCCTGATGAAATGATATTTCACTTCTATGTGCTTGGTCTTCTGATGAAAGACCGGATTCTTTGCCAACATGATAGCACTCTGACTATCACAATGCAAAACTGGCATATCTCCTGTAATGCCCAAATCTCCCACCAGCCGAGTAAGCCATATTGCTTCCTTGCAGGCCTCAGTGGCTGCAACATATTCAGCTTCTGTGGTTGACAGTGCAACGCATTTCTGCAACCGAGACACCCAAGATATAGCACCTCCTGCAAATGTGAAAATATAACCGGTAGTAGACTTCCGGTTATCTGCATTCCCTGCATAGTTTGAATCTGTAAAACCATGCACCAATGCATCCTGCCTACCATAGCATATGCACAAGTCTTTGGTACCTTTGAGATACCTCAAGACACCTTTCACTGCTTCCCAATGCCGCTTGCCTGGATTTGCCATATACCTGCTGATGACTGCCACCGCAAAAGCAATATCCGGATGAGTGGCAACCATGGCATACATCAAAGATCCAACTGCAGATGCATACAGAACCTTGGCCATTTCAGCCTTATCATCATCTGATCTGGGGTTGTCCTTACTGCTGAGTTTTAAATGTGGAGGCAACGGGGTACTAATGGACTTCCCCCCCTCCATTTTAAACCTCTGCAGTACTTTGTCAATGTACTCTTTCTGTGACAGAAACAAAAGTCCCTTGGACCTGTCACGAGTAATACGCATGCCAAGAATATGATTTGCATCACCCAAGTCTTTCATGTCAAAAGACTTATGCAGTTGTTTCTTCAAAGCACTAATCTCATGCTGAGATTTACTGGCAATAAGCATGTCATCCACATATAGAATGAGTATCATCAAACTGCCATCCTTTGCCCGTTTGGTGTATAAGCAATGATCGGTCTCACACCGATGATACCCTTGGGACTGCATGAAGGCATCAAACTTCTTGTACCATTCCCTTGGCGCCTGCTTGAGTCCATACAAGCTCCTCTTGAGCTTACACACAAGCTGTTCTTTCCCTTTAACAGCATATCCCTCTGGCTGACTCATATAGATCTCATCATGAAGATCTCCGTGAAGAAAGGCTGTCTTCACATCCATCTGACATAAATCCATGTCGTCATGAGCAACAAGAGCTAACACTGCTCTCAAAGTAGTCATCTTGACTACCGGAGAAAAGATCTCATCAAAGTCAATGCCCTTCTCCTGCTTAAATCCCTTGGCAACGAATCTGGCCTTATACCGAGGTAAAGCATTTGAATCCACTTTGACTTTGTAAACCCACTTGCATGGCAAAACCTTTCTGCCTGCAGGTAGCTGCACCAAGTCCCATGTATCATTCTGAAGTAGGGAGTCCATTTCTGACTGCATGGCTTTCTCCCACTTCTTTTTCTCTGTTCTTCCCATAGCTTCCTTGAAGCTGGAAGGCTCACCACAATCTGTCAGCATGATAAAATCAGCCACATTATTGGCTCCTGGTACAAACCTGGCAGGAGGCCGTTGTGCACGGGTGCTCCTCCTAACAAAATGTTCCGGATTAGGCTGCTGTCCAGCCTGTTCTTCATGCATGACGGGTGGCTGTACCACCATATCTGGCTGTTCTATAGCCCCATCTGTTGGTATATCCAGTGGTACATCATTGGCAAAATTATCTGGCTGATTTCCAGCCTGTATACCCTCTTGAACAGGGTGATCTGCAGCAGCCTGCTGCTGCATATAAATGGGCATTCTTTGCTGTCCAACATCATCATAAATAACCCTCCTGTATTCTACAGGTTGCACGGGTTCCTTGTGTACACTATCTTCTTTAAATATGACATCATTGCTGCGTATAATCTTCCGTTTAACGGGATCCCATAACCTGTACCCCATTTCACCTTCGTCACCATAACCCATAAAGATGCATCTGATAGACTTTGGATCCAGTTTGGTGCATAGTTCTTTGCGTACATGAGCAAAGCACTCGCAGCCAAATACACGTAAGTGCTTATATGAGGGTGGCTTGCCAGACCACACCTCCTCTGGCACTTTCAATTCCAAAGCCTTATTTGGTGACCTGTTAATAATGTGAACTGCTGTTTGCACGGCTTCTGCCCAAAAGCCATGGGGTAATGCAGCATAAGACAACATACATCGAACCTTCTCTTGAATAGTTCGATTCATCCGCTCACTTGCACCATTTTGAGATGCATTATGAGGGGCTGTGAGTTCCTGTTTGATGCCCTTAGCTTGGCAAAACTGCACAAAAGCATGTGACACATACTCACCCCCATTATCAGATCTGAGGCATTTCAGCCTACGACCTGTCCGATTCTCAACCTGAGCGACAAACTTCTTGAAAGCATCTAAGGCATCTCCCTTATGCTTCAAGAAATAGACCCACACCTTACGTGTGGCATCATCAATGAAAGTAATAAAATATTTTGCACCCCCTAGTGATAACTGTGGCATCTCACACAAATCAGTGTGCACTAGATCAAGTGGTGCTCTATTCTGGGGAGTTCTCCTCTTATGAGGAGTGACAGAGTGCTTGCCAAAAATACAATGATCACAAGTAGGCAAATCTGAAAAAGAGAGAGGCGGCAGATAACCCAAACGTGACAGTTCTTGCATTCCTTTAACAGACATGTGTCCCAACCGGCTATGCCACAATGAAACCTTTGGCAGCTCGGTTATGGCAACAACATGATTACCCACACTGGAAACATAAAGAGGGTACAAGGTATCACTCTTAAAACCCTCAGCCACTACAGTCTGGCCATCAGTAATCACCCATTTGGAATCCCCAAATGTGGTGTGGTAACCACTGTCATCCAATAAGCCAGTTCTAATCAGATTTTTCTTGATTTGCGGCACATGGCGAACACCATCAAGCATAAATGACTGTCCATCAGGAAATACTATCTGTATACTGCCAATCCCTGCAATCTGACATGCATAGTTGTTCCCAAGATGAACAACTCCATGAGTACCTGTGTAGGAAGTAAACCACTCCCTATGAGGAGTAACATGAAAAGAGGCACCTGAATCCAAGAGCCAGGTGTGCATGTCATGGCCGTCAATAACCAAAGCATGTGCTATTACAGCAGAAGAGCATAAAACATCATGTATGTCACTGTCACTGTCCTCTGCTGCAACATTCACTGCATCCAAGTCATCTGCCTTGGCCTTGCCTTTGCCTTTGCTTGCATTTCCTGCATCCTTTGTTTCAGCCTTCTTGGCTTTCTGATCCCGTATGAACTTGAAGCACTTCGACTTCACATGTCCCTTCTTGCCACAATAAAAGCATTCAATGTCCTTTTTGCCACGGGACTGACTGCGGGATTTGGACTTACTAGCAGATCTCCCCTTCTGCTGAGTCCTGCCTCTGTCCTGTACCTGCAAAGCATTTGAAGACTTGCTGCCCGCATTATTCTTCCTGCTCATCTCCTCCATAAGGAGAGAGCTCTCTACATCAGCATAAATAAGAGTGGCATTCGAGTTTGACATGGTGGTCTTGAAAGTGTCCCAACTCTCGGGGAGGGTACACAGCAAGAAAGTAGCCTTGAACTCCTCATCAAGGTTCAACCCCTGTGCAATCAGCTGTGTAAAGATAGCATTGAACTCACTCAAGTGTGAGGTCATAGCTGTACCTTCCTTCATGCGAAGATCGACCAGCTTCTTCAGCCAATAAACCTTACTGGCTGAGCTCTTTTGGGCATACAATTCTTCTAGTCTTTGCCATAGACCATAAGAGGTCTTTTCAGCCTGTACATTGAACACAAGAGTGTCTGAAATAGTGAGCATGATAGCTGCCCTCGCGGACAAATCAAGCTCTTCCCAGTCATCAGCTGCCATGTCAGATGGCTTGACACCCTTCACCCTTATGGGCTTAGCAATCTTCTTTAACAGAAGTACATTCAAGCACTGTTCTGCCCATAATGCATAGTTGTGTGCTCCTTCCAGTTTCTTTATGTTCAGAATTGAGGAATCACTTCCCCCTGATGCCATATCAGATGAGGAAAGTACCTGACTCCCTGGAAGTAAAAAAGACTGAATAAAAAAAAATTCTGATTTCTCAGAAAAAAAAACCTGCCCTATTCAAGAGCCAGAAGCACTCTCAATGGTGCTGTTTTTACTGTCAGTAAAATCTGCAGCAAAACAGTAAATGACCCTGCAAGTACTGTACCTTCTGACACACTGTTCTGAGCTCAAAGAGGCATAAAAACAGTAATTTCAGACTGCTGCAGCTGCTCAACAAGTGCTTAACAGTGCATAATCATCTGACAAAACCACCAACACTGCTGTAAACAATGCTGTACTGACTGTACCGATCACTTCTCCCACCTCAGATGAGGGATGGCACTGAGTTAAATTGCAGAAACCACTTGACAAACACCCAAAAAAAAACAGTAAATGACCCTTCAGCCTGTCACAAAACCTGCAACAGTAAATGGGATAAATCCCAAGCAATCACCCTTATACCAAGGGGAGAAAATGCATCTGAAGATCTCTGTCGGTAACCCAAGTGCTATCAAACAAAGTCTGGGCAAAAGCCCCTTGATCTGACACCTGAATCAAGTGGAGAACACCTCAACACTGAGGTAGCATGCAATATGAAATCTCTCTGACACTTGTACCTGACAATGTGCAATGCATAGACTGCCCCTGTGTACTCAGTAACAACACAAATCACACATGGGAGGAATTGCAGCTGCTGTGCGTAGAGGAATTGCAGCTGCTGTGCTTCCAACAGCTGTCACTAGTGCCCAATTAGTCATCCATCTGCTCAAAGCAGAGAAAGAAAGCATACATAAGCTTTCTCCATTGTCTAGGACTGTCATGAGCAATAGTCTCTCACCATATTGACAGCATACATCTTGAGACATCAACTTGATTTCAATAAGAGAACTAGCATTGCAACACATCAAACACTATGGCAGTCACACCTGTATCATCCCTCTCAGGGTTCTAGGGATACTTCCCATTCCAAGCATGGATTTCCCGACCCCTGCCTACTCAGCAATGAGGCTGTACCAAAGATGTGCCGTCGGCCTAGCAACCACTGCCTGCATGTGACCCATCTCTTGGAGAAACCAAAAACATACTCCCACACGGAACATGTTACCAGCCAAAGCCAGGAAATAGGATACACAATGAGTACCAACTCACTCGCATTTAGTGTTCATCCCTCTCTCAGTAGGCATCAATATCACAAGCACTAGCTCTGCGGGGCTCTACTGTCACACCCATGTGACCATGGGCATGCATACTCAGCGCAAACACCTGCATTTAACCTGGGAGCTGTTACTTGCAACTTAATCAAGGCAACCTGCTCCTCGGACAATCACAAGTGTCCACTGATTCACTGGAATACCCAAACAATGGGTGAAAGCATAATTGAACTGCCCCCCGCGGTGCTCGGAAGCAGGAACAATCTGTGCAAGCATTCATTGTGATCATCCTTCCAAGCAAGTCTCTTCTCTTCAAAAAAACAACCCAATGCAAGAATGAGTGCATAGGTGCATCTTCATGAAACCAAAATCTCAACCGATCATTCATGAGCTATTTGCACACCCTCATGCACTCAAAGCCTGTCCTATCAAGTTGAGATGAACCTCCATTCAGCCACTTAGTAGCAGCCCATATTCAAAGGGCAAGTGGGTGGTTGTCGTACAACCCATAGAACCACGAAGTCAGCACTTTGTAATCAATGGCCATCAAGCAGCCCGTGCCTTCCGTACACCCCGTACTATGCCACTACGTTTAGCTCTCTTGCTCTCACACTCTCTTTTCTAATATTTGGTATCAGAGCAAGATTCTGCTCTTTGCTTCCTAGCCCGCAAGCTCCCGGCTACGTAATGAGTCAGGTATCTCACTGGAGTCCCAAACGACGTGTAGGACTGAGGTGATGTGATCCCCGATCATATCCCAAAAGGTCAAGAAAAAGGAGGGTGTAAGACCATCTGAACCTGGGCATTTACCCTTATGAAGGGCAAGAAGAGCAATCCTGAATTCTAGGTTGGTAAAAGGTGCGTCAAGAGAGACTCTATGTGGACTCACCAACCTAGGGATATGACCTGCCTAGCATCATTTGCAGCCACACTATGAGGATCTGCTGAAAGAAGGAAGGCATGCAAATCTGTAGCTATGCGCATGACGGCATCTGGATTTGACTGCAAAACTCCATCAATAAGCTGAGAGACACTCTCTCTACTATGTTTGGGGCCATGAGTAGAGAAGAACTGGTTATTGACTCTACCTCCCATCTGTATCGAGAAGAACTCTCATGCATGAAAGACAAACTCTGCTCTCTAATCCAACAAAATATGCTGATGAGCCCTTGCTACAGCAAGGTGCTCCTGAATCCAAGCATCAAGTGGCCTCTTCTACTCTTCCCTCTGCAAAGCTGCCAACTATTGGCAAATACCAACCTCTTGCCTATGAATCTCACGTCTCTTGGTACTAGCAACTAGATGAATAAAGTCGCTAATATCAGAGAGGGCTGTTGCCATATGTGTAGGGTAGGGCCCTCCACCTTGTGCACGAGAAACCTAGATCTGCAAAGCTGCCTCTGAGAGGTCCTCCTCTGCATAAAGGGTATCACAAATCCTAATGTTGGTAGACCGTCCTCTCAAATGCGGCTCGGAAACCATTAGAACTACCGGAAAGTGATCCAAAGTGGAAACCCTAGGGGCAATGCAAACTGATCCTCCTCTATCCAAGGCCCAATCATCAACATAAAATCGATCAATCCGTGCATGGATAGGCATCTATGGCCTCTTGTTCGACCAAGAAAATAGGAGTGACTGTGACTGAGTGTGAAAAGCATTGTCAAGTCAAACATCTCCACCACTGAAACTGAAGAGGAAGGCATCCCACACTGCCCTCTCCAAAGAATGGATGCCGCCCTCTCTACCCCCTTTTTAATCTGAAGGTAACTCTACCATGTTGAAGTCCCCTCCTATGACCCATGAATTTGCAATGGGGGCCTAGGAGAGTAACTCCTTGCAAAATAGTACATGATTCTCTCTGTTATTGGAGGCGTAAAGGTTGAGGAGTCCAACCTTGCGCCCCTCAATCAAAAGAACCCATTGGGCTCTAGAAGGTAAGATCACACCATGTCCGACAACCAAGGGAGAAAAGAATCCGAAACTGAAATACAATTTCCTCCCCTAGTATCAAAGGCTGGTGACTAAAAGGTGTGACCTGAAAGTAGCTTGCCTGACTTTGTACAATCACTAGCGTCCAGTTTGTGCTCCTGCAAGAGTAAAACATCAATAGAGCCACCAGTAACTCCTGGATGCAACTGATTGCGATTCAATTGTTAGCGGCGGCGATGAGGGACGCGACCAAGGCCTGTATGTTCAAGCTAACAATCCTCATCGGTGAAAGGATGTAGAATGGAACATCTTACTTGACCTAGTGGCGGAAACAAACCCTTCAACAGTGGAAGACCTCCTGCTCTCAAAGACCAAGGGATGGAACCAAGTGGCGAAAATTCAACAGGAGAAAACATCCTACCACCTCCCTATCAACAGGAATCTCGATCATTGCCTCACCAAAGGTAGAGGGCACAAAGTCGTCCTCGGGGAAATTTGCCAGGGCTGAAAAGGAGTTCTTGTGAATCAAGCCCGACACAAGGGTGCGGAGGATCCCTTCAGAGGAAGTGGATCAACGTACCCAACCCCCTTTCCTCTATCCAAGAGGGGATGAAACTTCACTCAACTTTGACTATATAAAAACAGCGTCACCGAATCGATTCTTTCTTGCTGGCTGAGCAAACAGTTGCTGAGAAAATCTCTCTCTCTTGAAAGGGCCATATTCCATCCAAGGCTATACTTGGATGGAGCTTGATGCTCTCACCTCCAATTTTCCACACTTGATTGATGATGTGGGAATCCTCAAACTTTAAAAGGGAGGTAATGATGTAGATTCATCATTGGGATCATGATGTCATGTCATTTATAGTTGCAATAAGGCAAGATTACCATTCTTGTATTCAACTTTACCCTTTAGGTTACTATGTATTTGAGCTTATATATTGTGATAGGGTCTTTGAATAAGTAATTAGCTCTCTCTCTCTCACACACACACACACTTTTTTTTCAGTAAACACACACACACACTTTTTTTTTTTTTGTAAAACCAAGATACTTATATTATGATACATTCATTTACATCTGGGCAGAGCTCAAAAGAGAGCCAAAGCCCTATCCATCAAAAGCAGTAAAAGAAAAGCTGAATACAAGAAAGATCTAAATCTTCCTCAGGTAAGGCATCATATAAAGACTGCCGCAATGAGGCTCGGAAGAACTCATATGGCTGCTGAAGTGGAGAATTCAGATATGCTTGATTGCGCTGTAACCAGAGGGTCCATAAAGCCCACACACACACACACACACACACACACACACACACACACACACACACACACACACACATTTTTTTTAGTGAAAAATTTTGATTGATTATATTACAAGAGTAGCGACCTCAAAACGAGGCAGCCCAAATTACATCAGCTGAAAATCTCAGTGTATGCTAGATATACATCATGATCTATGCTGCGCGTCTGCAAGCAATCAAAGAAAGATTGTTGCAGAGAACGCTTAAAAAAAGCAAACAAGGAAAATGCAGGATCACCAAAGACTTTACAGTTCCTGTCCGTCCATAAAGTCTAGAGTGCCCAATAGCGAACACACACATACACACACACACAGAGCACTAGGACCCATGACAACTTGTTGGGCTGGACCCCCCGAAGTTTTTTATTCATTCAATGAAAACTGAGTACAAAGTTCAGCTCATGGGCTGCTTGCTTGAAAAACATACGTGAATCTTTTTTTAATACAAAGAGCTCACAAGCTCAAACTCTCTTGGCAACATGCCACATGTCTAAAATCTGAACTATATCTAATTACATGCCTCAAAGGGCAAAAACTCTAGGGTCTTTATAGCCCTCGGTCACATGGACATCTCGTGGCTACCCACTGAGCTCCATATCGCTTGGGCAATCAACCCCTCTTAGAACTGCAACCATTAATTAAAGCGCACATAGCCATGGCACCCATTAATCGTTAGTGCTTTTGCATGCAAATAAATTCTAGACTAATCCTAGTCTCTGTGGGCGTCCCCACCAAGCAAACATGTGCACATAAAATAACTAACTCTATGGTTGATCGAAGCCAACCCTTATAGTCGTAATTAAGGACTTTGACGAGGGGTCAAGGCGTCTTAATTAATGCCAGAACTCTTTGACCAGAGTCGATAATGATCTAGGTTGATTGGAGTCAGCCTGCTTTGGCTGAAGCCAAGTCTTGTTGATCGAAGTCAGAGGTTCTTTGGTTAACCGCAGTTAACCCTCTTGGCATACGCCAAGTGTCCCTAACCGTGGTTAAGTATACTTAACCAAGGTTAACTATCTTTGACCGAAGTCAATACTTTGACAAAAAAGAAATAAATTTTGAACATAATTAAATAAATGAGAGACTCTTTAATTATGATCAAATAAATGGTCAATTAAAACTTTGACTTTGGAGTATTTACAACTTGGTGACAGGGGAGTTGAAGATTGCTTTAGAGAACCTTGTGTCTGAAAACCCTCCAACCAGAGAATGTGCAAAGTCAGGGAGAGGGGCTACCACTAGGATAGGGAGAGGGGCAACCATTGGGTTTGGGGGAGAAGCTGCACGGGGGCTGCAACTAGAGTTGAAGCATCCTAGACTGCGTGAGGTGCGACACTGGGAACAACCAGAACGGGAGACTCCAAAGCTCCTATGGATGTGTAGTCGAGGACGACGGCCTCGTGAACTGATAGGGGTGAAGGTTGCGTATGAACCAAAACCCAACGAAGTTCTACAGTTTCCACTGGGGGACGTGAGGCACCAGAGGCAGGAGGCGGTGGTACCGAAGGGGCACTCTGTCGAGGAGGAGCGTTTGTCGTGGAGGAGCAATATCACCACCCTGCCGAGGTCGGGGAGCAGGCACAGGTTCTGTCCCACCCTCGAAGGGGAGCTGCTTTACTAGAAGGCTTTTTGGGTCTTTTCTTCTTCTTGGGGCAATCCCTGGCGAAATGCCTAAGGGTCCTGCAGATCCTGCAGTAGTCCTGTCTGCCTGCAACCTCTACTCTTTGTCAAAAGAAAGATCTATCCGGGCACTAAAGCAAGATATGATCATCCGAAATGTTAGGGACCGTAAGGATCCTAACTCTAGGGACCCCGTCAGACCTGGTTGCCTCTGCAGCTGTCAAGGGCAACCCAGGGAGGGGGGGGATCTCAATGATTGTACCGAAGTGCTCCCCAATCACATAAAGAAGGTGATGGTAGACTTGGGGGAGCCCAGGAAACCTGATGAAGACGAAAACGCCTCCTTATCCTCCTCCACAGGGTCGAGGCCTAGAGAGAAGGCACCAAAGAAAATCTTCCTCTGTCCCAGGAATAGAAAATGGGCTTGAAGCACGGAGCTCAGAGCCTCTGGAGAGTCAAAAACAACCTGGAAAAAACCTTGTCCCAAAAGGCGAACATCTTTAAATTGAGGGGTGAGGACTGGGGGAAGCGCCGCAAGCATCGAGTCTCTAGCTTGTGACCTGGAAGGGTGAGACCCATGTGCGTGCGATCAAAGTGGTTGAGCATTTAAGCTCTACATCCTTCTTGAGCTTCTGCAACTCGTCTTTTGAAAATGTGATGGTTTTTGCGGCCAGTGGAGGCGGAGTAGGATTGGCTGAGGGAGGATCCATCGCCGATTGAGGTGAGAAGGACGACTTGTTCGTTTTGGGAAAGCTGCGGGAAAGGGAGGGGCTGAGTGGGAGAGGAGAGGGCTGAGCCGCAAAGAGGGAGAAGGAGCAGCTTGGAGTGGGGAGCAGCAGCAGCGTGTTCTTCTTCGTGTTCTTCTTATGCAAGACAGCTTCCATTGTCTTGCATAGAAAAAAAAATGTTTGGTGGTGAAGTTTGCTGTCAGTATTGTTGAAGATGATGACCTTGGTTTTATCAAGGTTTAGGATTATGTTGTGGCTGTCACAAAAGGCCTAATGGCCTTCTAGTGCCTCCAAATGCCTTTGTAATGTGTCTGATGTCTATGCCATTGTAGACCCACAGTAATAATTAAGGAAGCTAACTCGTCAAGATAGCGCCCAAATGTAGTGGGAGATATTGGACAGTTCTTGTTTTGCCCTGATGGGACTAACGATCTCCACCAACGTCCTCTTATGTGAAGCCAAGACAACCCTAGTCTTAGAGCTGTGACATAAGTCAAGCTTTTGGTGCTGAATTAAATGTCTTTTGAAAGTCTTGATGGTTGAAGGAAATGATTATTGATGGATGGAGTGCATAAGAAGCCAGGCTTCTTTTAGAGTCTGGTAGGTCACCTCCCATCTGTGAGCCCTCAAATGAGGAGAGCATGGGCGTAGGTGCACCAAGAAGGTCTCAGAGAAGCCAGAGGGGCCAAAATTGAGAGGGTTTGCAGGGCTGCAACACGGGCAGCAAAGGGAACATAACCAGTCTGCCTTGAAGGGCTGGACAAGCTCTGCCTAATGGGCAAGAAGGGTCCAGACCTAGGATAACACATGTGACCTAGATCAGCAGCACGATCTGCTCAGAGAATGGCAGGGAAGTACCTGCACTGGAGGCTGCGACAAGCAGTACAAGATTGCACAGCACCCAGGTACCCTTTGGAGCACTGCAGGAGAAGATCAAGGCACACAAAGGGAAGCAGAGCCTGACAAAGGTGCTTGGAGCAAGAGTGCTGTGCAGCAGTTAGGCATCAAGATTGGAGCTGTGCAAAGGTGTCCCGAACATGACTGCAAGCAGCAGATGGCTGCACAGCAGTCAGCACAAAGGGTGCAGCCTTATGGGAGCTCCAGGAGCAGGTTGGGGCAGCATGTCATGTGCATGGATTGGTATCCGACATGTACTAGGTACACAAGACTAGCTTAGGTAGCCTGGGGAGGCTTAGAGTTAGGCAGGCTTGATTCTTGGGTTGAGTGGCAAGGGTACGAACCAGTTAGAGGTCTTCGCTACTTTTGGTGCTTGGGGCCCGAGTTTATAAAAGGGGCCCTGTTAACTACCTTCTCTGTTTCCTACTGCAGATCACAGGAGTAGCACCGATATTATTCCACCCAGCCTTTCTTGCTGAAATGTGAGAGCTAGCTGAGAATCAGAAATTCCAAAAATCACGTAAAAAGCACCATCTCCTTCTCTCACTAGCTCCAGCAAGCCCCAATCTCCCTAGATGGATCTAGATGCCACATGTCATCATTATAGGGCCTTACTAATGCAACATTTCACCCCTCTCTTGGGATGCTTTAATTTCCTTTGCCCCTAGGCACATTTCATGCATTAGGCCCTTAGCCTTAGATCCACCTAGTCTGGTGCTATCAACCCTCACCTAGGACCTTGACATTAATTCCCTCCCGATCATTTACATAAAGCACAAACAAATATATTACAACCATAGATCCTTTAAGGGAAATGTCGACTGATTCTTCCGAGGTCATGCTACCTCGGCTAGAGCGTAACATTCCTTCCCTCTTCAGACATCAGCGTCCTCGATGATAAAGTCTGGGAACACTCTCCGCAACTGGTATACGGATTCCCAGGTAGCTTCGGATAGAGGCTGACCATGCCATGCAATCAACACCGTGGGTATCTTCCGATTTCGTATTTGCATTGTTCCTCGGTCTAGGATTCTTGTTGGTTTGCGCCTCGCATTATCCTCTATCTCCTGAAACAAAACCACACCTTCGATTAGTGAGTCACCTGTATGTAAAAATTTCTTTAAGCGCGAAACATGAAAAACCGGGTGCACCTTACACCCCTGTGGCAATTCTAATTTATAGGCTACCTTGCCTATTCTCTTTAGAATTAACCATGGCCCACAGTATCGAGGTGATAACTTAGCACACTCTCCTGAAGTCAACGACTTCGAGTGCGAAGGAACTGTGAGAAAAACTTTTTCTCCTTCCTTAAATACTCTTATAGACCGGTTTTCATCCGCATACACCTTGGCTCTCCATAGCCTGGCGGATATTAGCTCTCGCAAGTGCTAGCATCTTCCGCATTTGAACTACAAAGTTCGCGGCACTAGGCACTCTCTGAGGTACTCCAACTATAGTTGGATTTGCTGGTCTATAACCATAGCTCAGCTCAAACGGACTGAACCCTGTAGAGGAATGTTTTCTATCATTGTAGGCAAACTCTAACAATGCAACCACTTGTCCCATATATGTTGCCTTAATGACACATGCCCTCAGCATATCCTCTAAAGTCTGGTTGACTCTCTCCGTCCGACCATCCGTCTCAGGATGATCCCCACTACTCATTCCCAACTCAGTCCTCAGTGTCTCAAATACCGCTGTCTAAAAATGACCGGTAAATCTGACATCTCTGTCTGACACTATGGATCTAGGCAATCCATGTAGACGAAATATAGGTCTAATAAACAAATCCGCTACTTGCGGGGCACTAACAGACTCTCTAGTCGGAATGAAGTGAGCCATTTTGGTTAGACGATCAACCACCACAAGGATAGAATCATACCCTCCTTGTGTTGTAGGCAGCCCTACAATAAAGTCCATGGAAATGCTCTCCCACTTACTTAGTGGTATTTCCAAGGGCTGTAAAAGTCCGAGTGGCTTCACTCGTTCGGCCTTGCTTACTTGACACGAAAAACACCGTGTCACATATTCATGAATATGCTTTTTCTTCTTTGGCCAAAAGAAATCTCGCTTCACGAGATCATATGTCTTCTCGACTCCTGGATGTCCCGCACATGGGCTATCATGGCACTGTCGAATGACTCTCTGCCTGAGATCATCCTGACTAGGTACTACTACCTTGCCATTTCTTTTCAGCATACCATCCCTTATGGTATATCTTGCATATGTTTGGCCTTTTCTGGATGCCAGGTCATCCTTTTCTTTTTCCCCGGGTTTTAACATATGAGCCTTAGGCCATAGACTCTAGACAAACTCGTCCACCTTTTGAGTTTCTCTAATCTCGGTCATTAGAGCACTCTCCAATATTGTAAAACTCATATTGTGCATAATGCGAGACAACGCATCAGCAACCTTATTATCCTTCTCTCTTCGGTACCGAATCGTCAAATTAAACTCCTGCATGAGCTCTGCCCACCTAGCTTGGCGGCCCCTCAAGTCAGGCTGTTTACAAAAATGTTTCAGAGTATCATGATTTACATCCACATAAAACTTTGAACCATACAAATAATGCCTCCATGTTTTCAAAGCATGGATAACAACATACAACTCCAATTCATGAGTTGGCCAATTCCTCTGAGAGGGAGAAAGCTTCTTGCTTTCAAAGGCTACTGGCCTTCCCTCTTGAAGGAGAACTGCTCCTACCGCAATGCCACTTGCATCGGTTTCCAGGAACAACGGTTTCTGGGGATCAACTATTTTTAACACCGGTCCCGTGACCACAGCTTGTTTTATGGTGTTAAAACTTTCTTGTTGATTCTGTCCCCATATAAAAGGTACTTTATCTGAGGTCAGATCAGTCAATGGCGATACTATTTCGGAATATCCTTTGATATGCCTTCTATAAAACTGTACAAATCCCAAGAATGATCGCAACGCGGTCAGACTCTGAGGGATTGGCCAAGTCAGTACCGCAGCCACTTTCTTCGGATCCATTTCTACCCCCTCAGGAGTAATTATGAATCCTAAATATTCAAGCCTAACCATACACAATATAGTTTTCTTTTTATTTACATAAAGACTGGCTTTCCCTAAAGTACTGAACACTATTCTTAAGTGTTCACGATGCTCAGTAATACTTTTACTGAATAGTAAAATATCGTTAATAAAATGTACTACAAACTTTTCGATATACGGACGTAGTAAATCTTTCATAAGCATGACAAATGTAGCAGGAGCATTGGTAAGTCCGAAGGGCATTACCAAAAACTCCTAATGACTAAACCTGCTTCTGAAAGCGGTTTTATGCACATCCTCGCCTCTAATCCGGATTTGATGGTAGCCACACTTAAGATCTATCTTACTGAAAATCACGGCTCCATGTAATGCATCTAGCAAATCATCAATCCGAGCCATCGGATACCTGTGCTTAACAGTGATATTATTCAATGCTCTGTAATCTATACAGAGGCGAAACGTATCATCCTTTTTCTTCTTTAATATCACTGGCGAAGCAAAAGGTGAGAAACTTGGTTGAATCTGCCCCAACTTGAGGTATTGTTCTAGTTGTCTACGCACCTCCGCCTCTTCGGTAAAACTCATTCTATAGGGAGGTCTATTTACAGGTTCTGCCCCCGGGATCAGCTCAATCTTATGCTTAACATTCTGCTCTGGAGGTAACCCATAAGGTAGTTCATCCCTAAAACATTCAGAGAACTCCTCTGTTATAAGATTAGCCAGCTTGGCCATCTCACCACTTTACGTAACATCAGTGCTAGCCGAAGAATCATCAACCGGCTCTACCGATGCTGTGCAAAGGAATAAAAACTCTACTTGAGCTTTTCGGATTTCCATCACGGAAACCAACGGTCCCTGAGGTATATCTTTCTCACCTCGCAAGACATAAAGCACATCATTCATCTTGAATTGATATACGTGCTTTTTCCAATCAATGGCTGGATTCTTCCTAGAATGCCATGCCATACCCAGGGCTATATCTGCATGAGCAAGCTTAGTTATTTCAAAATCAAGCTTCTCAGCATAGTCATGAATACGAAGCTCCAACTGGGTAACCCTTTGGTCCCATACTTCAGTTGAACTTCCATCTGCCATCCTGACTGTATACGCATAGTCAGATGGGCTAGTCTTTAATTTCAGCCTCTTCACGAGCTTGGAGTTAATCACATTGTGAGTTGATGCCGAGTCAAACAACACAATGACATCATGATTGGCCACTTGCCCTTTCATCTTAATTAACTCAGTATCATTAAAGGCTGTATGCCCCATTGCTGCGGGCTTAGATAGGATGTTATCAGGTGCACTCGTTACTAGCTTAGCAACAGACGCACATAACAAACAAGGTACTGACCTCTGAGAAGATCCCGCTAGCTGAATCTGCATCTCTTCCGCTCTGGAACTTCCCTCCATTTCCACGTCGCATTCTGAGACTACCATCTTAGCCATCCGACGATCCTTAGTACGTGGACAATCCTTCCACTGATGAGGCTGAAGGCAACCAAAACATAAGCCTTCTCTCCTCGCTTTTTCTCTTTGTTTTGGGTTTAAGGGAGACTTTGACCAAGCCCGGGCTGCCATTGGTGTTACTTTCCTCTTCACCCCAATGGTGGTACTTGATTTAGGAGTTTCAGCTGGTTTCGCCTGCTTGGCTTGACCACTCGGCTGAGAACTACTCCCTTTACTAATCCATTTCTTCTTAAACCCAGATTTCTTTTGGTACCCATACTGGGTTCCAACCTGTGCAAATTCACTTGGTCTGCTGCCCTTGGCATCTTCATAGTTCGGGGCTATGGCTATTGCATCATCCAACGTGTTCGCTTACTTAGCCCGAACTTCCATTTTAATCCTATCATTCAATCCAAATATGAAATCTTATACTTGGATTGATTGAGGCAGGGGTTCATCAACCTTCATTACGCTCTCTCGAAACTTATCAGTGTATTCTGCCACTGACAAATTTCTCTGACGAAGGTTTCTATACTGATCCCAAGCTCGGGATGCTTCATCAGGAGGTAAGAAGTGTTTCGTGAATTCTCTTTTAAACCCCTCCCAGGTAGTGGATGCTATACCATCTTTTTGTTGTTTAATCCACCACCGATCCGCTGGCTCACTAAACATGTGGGTGGCCTCGCGGATTTTCTTGATATCATTCCTGATTTCACAAATGGCGAACGCCTCGTCCCATTTGTGTAACCAGGTCTCAATGACATCAGAACTACGGTCCTTCATCCGACCATAATACTTTTCCGGCCTGTAATTGGCAATATTTGGTACTTTAGCCTTCCTAGGCTCAACTGTATGGACACTAGACTCTGGTTCCATTACTCTGGTTCCATTGGAGCCTTTCCCTTCTCATCTCGAGAAGGTCTGGTAGACATACTGTGTATCACTCTTCTAAGTTCAGACTGCTTTGCATTGGCCTGTTACTGTTGCGCTAATAACTGCTGCAAGGCATCCTCAAGCAATGCAATACACGTATAGGGAAGAGTATGGAGATGCCTGGAGTTGCTAGAACACACCGGGAGAGGTTGGAGCTGAAAAGAGTTCAGATCTGAGTAAAAATGCTGAAAAATAGCCAAAAACTACTCAAAATCACCTTTCGACAAGTTGTACAAACTCCTAGAACTGTTACGCAATTATATGAACGGATTCGTACGGATGTACGGATGCCTATACAACTATACGGACAAAAAGTCAAAATATTTTTTTTCACCTGAAATGGTGCGAGATAGGTTTGTTTGTATGCAGGCAGCTCAGAAATTTTGGAAACGTCGAAATCAGACCTCAAATGGTCAAGAAACAGCTGCTGGATTGTTTTTTTTTTGGGCTCTAAAACAATGATGAAACGAGGCACCGGATTGAACTAGAGAAGGAGATGAATGCTGGAGCTACCTCAAATGAAAGCTGGAGAGCTGAATGTGAGAACTAGGAACACACACTAGAGCACCAAGCTTGTGGGTGTCTAGAAGCAAGTGTGAGAATGGGCTCTAGAGACTCTAAGGCTCATTTTCAGCTTCCATCACCGAGGTCATCAAAGCAAAATTGAACTTTTTCTGATTTTTCTGAGTGCTGGCCTTGGTTTTTCCCAAAGTAGGCTGATCCTTAGCATCTTCAATGGTCAACCTTGCCCAACGTGGAATAGATTTCTCTGTTGTACCACTCGGGGTTGCATCAACATCTTTAGTGGCCTCACGACGTTGATAATGTTTCCAAATATGAGGCTGTCTATTCTCAATAATTGGCTGCAAATCTGAAACATTTGAGGAGAGCCATTTTCAACATGTGGCAAGCCTCTGAACTTATGAGAATTAGAAGGGGAAGCATCAAGAGACTTCATCTCATCATCCTCAAATTGGATGATGTCCAAAGGTATGGTGGCAAGTCTGCACTAGCGGGCTGCATGCACTCATTCTCAGAAACAAAGAGAACATCCTTGTTGATTCTTACCTTCCTGGTAGCAGGATTATAAAGCCTAAATCCCCTGCTTTTAGTGCTATACCCCACGAAAATGCATTTGACATGCTTGTCATCAAGCTTTGTCCACTGGAACTAAAGCATATGCCACTAAGCCAAAAACTCTAAAATGACTAACCTTTGGCTTAAAGCCATACAAAGTGCAATCCCAAACTGAAAATGCACAACCCAAATCTGAAATAGCACACCCATGAGCTCAAATGCATCCAATGGAGCTCAAAGGCATCCACAACTATAAAGTAACTGCAAATGCATCCAACAATGCAGGGTATTTGCAAATGCACTTGAGAGTGCAAGAGTATGGGCTACAAAAATAGTCCCGAAGCGAAATACACAACTCAAAACACTTACTAAAAGTGCACCTTGGCGAAAACCACCTACAAAATAGTCCGCTGGCTATGTGGGCAAGCTGGAGATGACAAAGGAGCTAAAGTGAGCTGCTTGGAGCTGAATGAAGCTGTCACCGTTAGAACACTGTATTTACAAATTGACACAATTCAGTGTACTGACACTCTGACACAATTTTCTATACTAGGGAATACCTGCAATCCCACATGCACACTGACTAGGCATTTGACACATGCATAACCCAAATAGCGCTTTTCCCCTATACTAGGGAAGCTCCCGCAAAACTCTGATTGAAACACACAGGCATAGCCTCAAGCATAATCTGTCCCTGCTATAGCATCGTAAACTGCAAACAGTGCTACAACCACAAAAGCCTAATTTGTTTATGACAAAACAGGAATGACAGAACAAAAGGGAAAATGAGTAAAGTACTCCCTGGTCTTGTTCGCTCCTCTTTTTTCTCTGTCAAGGCGTAACTCTATGTTCGAAATCTGTCTGAGCCTACAAGCTGTCTGCGTGGCCTTGGAGGGCTCTGACTGTAAGTCCGCCAGGGAAGCAGGTCGACATCTATTTCAGACTAGTTAGCCACGTAACACCTCGAAGGTCTTCATTCCGTCGTAAACCACGGGCAGCGCCAACACCTTGCTCACGGGCTATTCCATGACCACGTCCAAACCCACGAATTGCTTCGAAGGTCTCCCGTAATACGAGCTCACCCACCACGCTATCCCTAGGCCTTGCTGTTCGTCATTAGATCATTCGTAATTCATGAACCATCCTTGCGGGACCCGTTCAATCCACGCATCGCTTAATTACCAAAGATTTCACCTAATACACTGCAAGCTCTTGCTAGCCAACACGGGAATACCACCAAACAGATACGTCGTTCCTCGTCAGGCCTGCGCTCCAATCTGCTGTCCGCTCCAAGATCAAAGACACGTTCGTCATTGCACGACAGCTACCCGCTCACGATGCCTTTCACGTCCCATCCAATCACTGCCTGTCTCGCAAGTCTTTCACCCAACCTCTCGTTCAACCTGAGGGCTCTGATACCAATTGTTAACTACCTTCTCTGTTTCCTACTGCAGATCACGGGAGTAGCACCGATATTATTCCACCCAGCCTTTCTTGCTGAAACGTGAGAGCTAGCTGAGAATCAGAAATTCCAAAAATCACGTAAAAAGCACCATCTCCTTCTCTCACTAGCTCCAGCATGCCCCAATCTCCCTAGATGGATCTAGATGCCACATGTTATCATTATAGGGCCTTACTAATGCAACATTTCACCCCTCTCTTGGGATGCTTTAATTTTCTTTGCCCCTAGGCACATTTCATGCATTAGGCCCTTAGCCTTAGATCCACCTAGTCTGGTGCTATCAACCCTCACCTAGGACCTTGACATTAATTCCCTCCCGATCATTTACATAAAGCACAAACAAATATATTACAACCATAGATCCTTTAAGGGAAATGTCGACTGATTCTTCCGAGGTCATGCTACCTCGGCTAGAGCGTAACAGGCCCAGAGGTTCAGTTCTTAGAGAGCCGATGGGAGCAAGTCTCGTTCCTAGGTGCTAGGTCTGATCCTGGATTGAGTCGCGGACGTGCGCCTGCATCATAGCGTAGCCCAAGGCTTAGCAGTAGATCCCAGGCTTTGTAGCGCCACCTGGTGGTATGGGATACTAGGCTGGTTAGGATCTGGTTGGGAGTTCATGCCAGTAGCTCAGCTCGTGGCTCGGAGGGGACACCTCTTGATTCGGGATCGCATCCCGTAGATGTCATGGTTGGGTGGTGAGCAGCCTACTCAGTTTCTTCACGTTTGGTGTGTTCTTGTGTTTGCTTGCAGGTCAGAGGTTTCAGGAGTGCTGGGGTCGTGTCAGTTGGTATCAGAGCCAACTCCTGAGGTAGGAACTTCTGTTGCGAGAATTTTGGACGATTTTTTTCCTCCAGGTATGCCCTAATTTCGAAATTCATGTTTATTACCCTGCAAGTGCCTTATGGTTCATCGTTAAGGGTGGTGGTTAGATGGAGAGAAGAAGAAGAAGAAGAAGAATATATTATCGTCCTCTGAAGACCAAAACCGGCCTATGGGACCTGGGCAATACAATATCACAAGTACATGAAAGCTCCTCCCGAAGATGGGAGGGTGGAAAGAGAAACCACCTTCTAGGATTCAGGTGGATTCCTATGCTTGAAGAGCTTATACACAAATGTTCCTAAAGCTGAAGGTGACCCTTTATGCAGCAAATCAGCCAGTTTGTTATGTCCCTCAAGGAGGTGATTGAACTCTTCCCTAATGTGTGCATAGTGAGGGCATATCATTACCATGTGTTCTTCTGTTTCAACCATACCTTGATCACATAGTTGGCATATTCTACTCTCCCTTGGCATCTTTTTCCATCCCCCTGTTTCTATTTGCAGCTGGTGTGATCGGGTGCGAAGTGAGGCTAAAGCCCTCCGTTTATGCACTGCTATAGGTGTACATATGTACTTCTGCGTTGTTGTCTCCCTTCCTGTATAAATTGACCAATATTCGGGGTTGATATATGTGCGATAGTACTCAAATTTATCTTTGTTTTCTGCTGTTTGCCATTTCCTGTGTAGTGCATTCAGCAGGTCATAATGAAAAGCCTCTTCATCAATCTCCTCTGAAGAGTAGTTTAAATACTCTTCTACTTCCCACTTCTTGAACCATTTTTTTAGGTCCTGTGCCCATCCGGATGTCAAAATCTTGCCCTTGTTTGTCTTTTGAAGCTTCTGACTTTCATTCCATGCTCTCTTTGGTAGCATTTCATTATCCATGCACTTGACCTTTGTGATGTATCTGAGTACTCTCTTCAGAGCATGTAGCTCTATGGGTATACATCCTGTCTCTAGGAGTAACAAAGAGTATGGTGTAGTAGCCTTGATGCCCAGGTGCCTCCTAATGAAAGACTTTTGCATTTTCTCTATCTCATTCCACGTTGATGGAGATATACTCCCACCCCATACCTCTACTCCGTAGAGTACTGTCTGTATCACATATGCCCCAAAGATCATATTTCGTACTTGCCACCTTCTCGTATTGCTATTGTTGCACTTATTTTCAAATTGGAAGTATTTTTCCCATCCTGCATCAAGTCTCCGTTGCACACAGCTGTTCCATCTATTATTGGCGGGGATTTCAATACCCAAGTATTTGAATGAGTGCACTGTCTCAATGGGTTGTCCTTTATATAAGATTTGGAGGGGGCTGCTTGGCTGTATAGTCTTGACTATCATGAGTTTAGTTTTGTTGACATTAATAGCCATCCCACTCTCTGCACAAAATATGCTGAAGATATCCATCATTTTTTGCATCTTACTTTCACTATCAGTGAAAACAACCACATCATCTGCGTAAAGAAGCAACCAAATCACGAGACCTGCTAGATGAGGGCTGTATAACTCATCTTTACATGCTTCTTCATTCACCAACTCCTCAAGTCTATCAATGCATAGGCCGAACAAAGTGGGTGAGAGCGGACATCCTTGTTTTACCCCCATATTACTATAGAACTCTTGTGACATCCCATCCTTACATTTTAGTTGACATTTTACTTTCTCATAAAGTCTAAAGACAGCAAACCTTATTTCCTCGGGCACCCCTATGCATTCCATTCTCTCCCATAGCACATCCCTAGGCACTGTATCAAATGCCTTCTTAAAGTCAATGAAACAACAGAAGAGTGGCTTCCTCTTGAGGCGGCTTTCCTCCATCAAAACTCGAAGAGTGACTAGGTGATCCACTGTACAGTGTTTTGGTCTGAAACCAGCTTGTCCCATTGCTCTTTTATTTTCTTTCTCTGCCCAAGCACTCAATTTTGCCTCTACTATTGTGCTATATAGTTTGGCTAGAGTGGAACATACCATAATTGTTCTGTAATTTGTTAATTGATTGCGGTCACCCCCTTTGTAGATTGGTTTGATCCAATTCTCTTGCCATTCTGTTGGGAAACCATGCATCAAAGCCTGATTTAGTGCCATTGCTATGTGCCTTTGCGTGTGCTCATTGGTCCACTTAATGAGTTCAGCCACTAGGTGTAGAGTGTCTGCTGCCTTTCCATTTACCATTTTCTTGAGGCCATCTTGTACATCTTTCAATGAGAAAAGACCCTGAGTATTACTGCTGAGAGGTATGCTCACCATGGGCCGAGCCTTGGGATGTGTGTAGAGCTGTTGAGCATATTCCAGCATCTGTGTTTCTGTAAAATCTCCCATAATGTCATTTGACCTTTGTTTAATCCCTTTCCATGCTCTTCTAGGATGCTTGATAAAATCAATTGCATCAGTCCATTCCTTGTTCACAATATGTGCACGTCTTTTTTTACGTGTAAGTGCATGGAGCTGTTTCTCAGCTGCTCTTTTCTCATCCCCCATTGGGATCCCCTTTAGTGCATTCCTAGCTGCCTTGCACTCAGCATCAAACCAAACATTGTATGGTAGCCCTTTCTTGCATTCTTTATTGCTCTTTTTGTACCCCAAAACTGACTTGGCTGTAGTGAGAATAGCATTTTTCAATTCTGTCCACCCAATTTTCTGTTTTCCCAGCAGACACGTCTCTAGAGTTTCAGCGTACTCCACCTTCTTTGCCTCATTTATATGATAGTTGCCTTCAACTGTTTTGCGCTCTTCTAAAGTTGCCTTGGCAAGTAATATATTAAGCTCCACATATAGTGGTGTGTGATCTGAATCAGGGGACTTTGAGCCAAGTGAGAAATTGTGAATGAGATGGCAAGCTTCCAAACCAATCAATGCATAGTCGATCACACTAGCCCCTCCACTGGCAGGGAAACAAGTAGGGGTATTTGATTTTGGGAAAAGGGCTGTGCCATTCACCACCAACATGTGCATTCCATTCATCAATTGCTCCAATGCCCTACCATGTGCATTCACTTCCTTATCCTTCGAGCATCTACACCAAATGGGGTCAATGTCTATCTCATGTTCCTTGATGTATTCTTGCTGAGTGGGATAGTGAAACTGTAGATCTCCTATCCGTGCATTGAAATCACCAATGAGCAAAACATTTCCTTTTTTGTTGAACATAGCTATATCCAAGCACAGGTCTCCAAGTGGCTGGGTTGGGTCAACCTCATGTCTTTGGTAGAAGGGAGATTCTCTATGAGGAATGTAGCACCCTGCAATGTAAAGTGGTGAGTGCATTCCTTTTACCATGATCCATATGAAGCGTTTGTGGATGTCATCTTTGGCTATGGAAATCATGTCTTGTATATGCTCCTTGTATATGCATGCTACCCCTCCTTGCCCTCGTAGGCCAACTTGCTTTTGCCAGATGGAGTGCACCACGTATCCATTAATTTTAGGAATTCTGCATATGTCCCTTTCCCAAGTCTCTGCGAGAAAAATAATGTCTGCATCATGCATAACTTCATTCAATCCAGCCCCTTTATGCCAAGGGAAACCTCTACAATTCCAAAACATGATCTTCAACTTCTTTTGGGTTCCATAGGCCGCGTGTTCCTAGAGGGCCTGTTCAGCTCCTTGCTCTTTTTTTTTGATTCGGGCCTCATACATACGTCTCCTTTCTTCTTGCTGCTTGGGGGTGCGGTCTTCTGTCACGTAGAAAGATGTTCCCTTTAAGTAAATCTTGCTGCTGTCCAAAATGATTTCTCTCTTGCGCGGGTCAAGCATGGTGCAAACAATTGCTCGCTGACTCGAATTTTCATCTCTCTTTCTCCCTACTCTGTGTGCCCCAAAGACCACAACCTCTTGCATGGCAAAGTGCTCCACAAAAAAGTCCCCTACATCCTTTGCAAGTGAGAGGGGTGTTTCCTTTTCTTTTTCTACTAGACCTCGTATGACAATGTTCTGTGATCTTTTTTCTCTCTCTCTATACTCATCAACATCTATCTTATCTTCTGATTTTTCCCCCTTGTCTAGATGTGCATCTGGCGAGGCATGTCCATTTACTATATTTGCCCATGTCACTGAGGTGTTTGTCTGTGGCTTGCATTCTATTTGAGGGTGTGGTGCCGTATTTTCTTTCATCTTTTCCAAAGTCTGTTCCAGCTCACATAATTTTTCCTCTTGATTGATATTTTTTTCCTCCAAACTGTTTATGGAGCTCTCTTGTATGGCCACCTTTTGCTCCAAATCTTTATTTCTGTACTGTAAGTGTTGGCACTTCAAAGAGAGTGCATGTATCTCTTGCTGTTGGCGATCCAATGTGCTTTGCAGAGCTGTTAGAAACGCCCAAATTTCAGATTCATTAGGAAAATTGTCTATTGTAGCTCCTTGCACTGACATGAGCGGGGCTGCTAAAATGTTTCCTTGAACAGGAATAAAAGGGACTACTTGTCCATCTAAAATGGTGGGGGGTGGCTCATCTCCGACTGTCATTTGCAGAGAGAGAGAGAGAGAGAGAGAGAGAGAGAGAGAGAGAGAGAGAGAGAGAGAGAGAGCAGGGGTGAATTCACAGGAAGCAAGGTGGAGAAGAAGAGAGGCCGGGAGGAAGATCGTCTGTAAGGAAAAGAGTTTTGGTGTAGATCGTTAGTTGTAGGAGTTGGCGTAGGGAAGAAGTAGGAGCGAGATCGAGAAGGGAAGCCGAGAGCAAGGACGGGATGGAAGGCCGAGTGCGTCCTTCGGGATGTGTATTAGGGAGCGGGTGTTTATGGCGGAAGTGATGATGGTGGTGCGCAGTAGATCACAGTTGCCGACACGGGTAAGAAGAACAAGAGGAAGTTCTTCCAGTCTACCACTGGTACCGGGGAGTCGAAGTCTTTAGACAACACCTCCAAGAAATATTTGACTCAGGCGAAGAATGGTTGTGCTCCTTTCCTTCGTACCTTGAAGCTAAAGAAAGAAGGACGTTGCTTCATATGCGAGGAGCGGGGCCACACTAGGAATGATTGTCCTAAGCGCAAGAACCAGAAGCAAGCGCCGGGACCGAAGCTCCATGCGGGTCCAGGTACCAAAGCTAAGGGAGCTAATCAAGTTTCGATGCCAGGTATTTCTGTAAATGTCATTACTTGCCCACTCTTGTAATTGCACTTTTAATAATTCGTTATTTGGTTCCCATGATCTTTTCCGAGTTTATGGAGAAGTTAGAAACCGAAGAGTTCACATTCTCTTTGACCTGGGCAGCTCTCACAATTTTGTTAGTTACAAACTTGTGTAGAAGATGGGGCTGTCCATGATACCTAGTGGTCACACCTACGAGGTGCAGCTTCCAGCTGGGAAGCAGTTTTGGGATCGCAAGATTGAAGCGCTTTCTATCCGGATTCAAGACTACACACAGCTGCTCTTACGTGCTATGTCATGCACTTGGAGCATGTGGACTTGTTAATCGAATAGAGTGATTTAAAACCCACGATATTCGGATTGCATGGAAGAAACATACCCTTTCTTTTTTGGATAAGGACACCCAAATTTGTATTCAGTGTGATAATATTCCCTCTTCTCAGGGACCTATTGTATCTGCGATGCAGCTTCGGAACATATTAAACACTTCTTATTATGATGTGTATCAGTGTGTTTTGATTCCGCTTTCTTGATTTGTTGTCTTTGTTAATAACAAGAATGATTTAAGTGTGTTTGAACACCGTGAATTGAGAACGTTGTTAGGTGATTTCATGGATGTATTCCCTGCTGAACTGCCGGAAGGTTTACCTCCAGAATGGGTAGTAGACCATCGCATAGATTTAGTACGTGGGGCTCAACCTATTAGTGTTCCACCTTATAGGATGAGCCAGCTTGAGGAGGTTGAGTTAGCTTCACAGCTACAAGATTATCTGAATATGGGCTATATCCGCCCAAGTAAATCACCTTGGGGAGCACTTGTTCTCTTAAAGAAAGAAGAAAGATAATTCGTGGAGAATGTGTATAGATTATAAATGATTGAATAAAGTGACAATTAAGAATCGATGCCCTCTTCCTCGTTCCGATGATTTGATAGACCGTTTAGCCGGAGCGAAGTATTTCACGAAGATTGATTTGCGTACGGGTTATCACCAAATCCGCATCTATGCTAAACACATAGATAGAACCACGTTCCGAACTAGGTATGGCCACTACGAGTTTCTCGTATTACCTTTTGGTTTGACTAATGCTCTTGCCACCTTCCAGCAAATGATGAATGATTTGTTCCGAGATTTTTTGGGCAAATTTGTTGTCGTTTTCTTAGATGACATCTTGGTATATAGCCGAACGCTAGAGGATCACATTGGACACCTCTAAATTGTCTTAGTTATACTAAGACAGTATAAACTTTATGCCAAGATGAGTAAATGTGACTTCTTTATGAAGGAGATCATTTACTTAGGACACAAGATTTCTTCTGAAGGTATTAGCATTGATCTGGATCGTATCCAGAAGGTTTTATAATGGCCTATCCCTCAGATTGTGAGACAACTTCGTTCTTTCCTAGGATTCACGGTATTTCTACGAAAGTTTGTGCGTGATTATTCACACATCACGGCACCCTTGACCAACATATTGAAAGATCGTGGATGTAGGTCTACCCAGCCGATCTCTTGGAATGATGCATTGAACAAGGCTTTTGAAACCTTGAAGTTAACTATCAAGGAAGCACCCGTTCTTGCATTACCTACCCGATCCTACCCGGCCTTATGTTTTAAAGATTGATGCGAGTGATTTTGCGATTGGGCAGCTTTATTCCAAGAGGGCAGACCTGTAGCTTTTGAGAGTAAGAAGCTAGACGACACCCAATATCGTTGGCTCACACTAGAAAAAGAACTCTATGCAGTTGTGTATGCTCTGAAAGTTTGGAGACACTACTTGTATGGTTCGAGTTTCTTGTATTGACCGATCACCAGTCAATCAAGTATGTGTGTGATGGGCCTGAATTGAGGGGACGAAAGGCCAGATGGGTAGAGTTAATGCAAGATTTTGATTTTGAAATACGTTAGCGAAAGGGTTCGCTGAATAGTGTGGCGGATGCCTTAAGTCGAGTCAAGTTTGTAAATGCTATGTCATTTACGGAAATATCCTCAGACCTATTTCAATCCTTGAGAGGGCTTTGCACAACTAATAGTCATTTCAGCTCTTATTCGTAGAAAGTCTAGGATGGGAGCTCCATGGTTGACGAGGACTGAAGGATTGTGCCACCTACGGTATAGGCGACGGGAGGTCAGTGGATGATTAGGAATGGCTTGTTGTTCCGGAATGAAAAGATATGTGTGGCAGATGTTTTGGATCTTCGATCCAAGATTCTCTGGGAGTGTCATGATGCTCCTAGTGCTGGACATCCGGGTATACATTGGACTCAGTGTCTTGTGAAGCATACCTTTTATTGGCCTAAGATGGATGCATTTATTGAAAACTATGTGGTAGGTTGCTGGGTTTGTCAGGTTACTAAGGCAGAACGCCTTAGAAGCGCGGGTTTATTACAGCCATTGCGAATTCCAGGTAATAAATGGGAAAATATTTCCATGGATTTTATTACTGGTTTGCCTCGAACGCGCAAGGGTCATGACTCCATTTGGGTCATAGTGGTTCGTCTGACAAAAATGGCTAGATTCTTACCTACTAGAATAACTATTTCAGATGTTCAGCTGGCTCACGAGTTTGTGGACCACTTGTTTAAGCTGTATGGTTTGCCCTTTGACATAGTTAGCGACAGGGACTTGAAGTTTACAAGTAACTTTTGGACCCTTGTTTTTGAGAAGACTCTAAGTATGAGTTTTTCAGATCATGCACAATCTGATGGCAGTACAGAGAAGCGCAAATAATTGGTTGAAGATATGCTTCGGGCATATGTTTCTAGGAGATAGTCTTCATGGGAAGATTATCTACCTATGATAGAATTTGCTTATAACAGTGCGAAGCATTCGAGTACTGGTTACAGTCCTTTTATGCTTATGTACAGGTTTCAACCTAAGTCACCAGTTATGGTTGGGTTAAAGGGAATCCAAAATGATGCTGCAAAGACATTCTTGCAGGACATGCAAGAAATGTTTCAGTTTGCCAAGGAGTCAATTAGAAGTGCCCAAGATCGGGATAGATTTTATGCTAATAGACATCGTTCACCTAGAGAGTTCTTTGAAGGCGATGGTATATTTGCGTATTCCTAAGGAATCCAAGAGCCTAAGTACTGTTTTCGTTCCGAAGTTATCCCCCAAATATTGTGGTCCGTTCAAGGTTATTAAAAGAATTGGACTTGTTGCATATAGACTAGAATTTCCTCCTGATATTAAAGTACATCCAGTATTTCATGTCAGGAGACGAAAGAGTTATTGGGTGTGGATGATCAACTTGTTTCTCCTTAAGAAATAATAGAAGTTACAGATTTAACTTTTATTTCACACGAGCTTGAGAGTATTCTTGAATTTCGTGAAAGGCAGATTCGTAATAGAACTATCATGGAATACAAGATCAAGTGGAAGGATCGTGTTGAGGAGAATGCAACATGGGAGACATTACAGAACCTCCAGAGAACGTTCCCGGGTTTTTTAGTGAACTCAGAAGTGAGTTCTTAGAGGAGGGGAAGTATGTCATGTGCACGGATTGATATCCAACGTGTACTAGGTACACAAGACTAGCTTAGGTAGCGTGGGGGGGCTTAGAGTTAGGCAGGCTTGATTCTCGGGTTGAGTGGCAAGGGTACGAACTAGTTAGAGGTCTTCGCTATTTTTGGCGCTTGGGGCCCGAGTCTATATAAGGGGCCCATAGGTTCAGTTCTCAGAGAGCCGATGGGAGCAAGTCTCGTTCCTAGGTGCTAGGTTTGATCTTGGATTGAGTCGCGAACGTGCGCTTGCATCATAGCGTAGCCCAAGGCCCAGCAGTAGATCCTAAGCTTCACAGTGCCACCTGGTGGTATGGGACACTAGGCTGGTTAGGATCTGGTTGGGAGTTCGTGCTAGTAGCTCAGCTCATGGCTCGAAGGGGACATCTCCTGATTCGGGATCGCATCCTGTAGATGTCATGGTTGGGTGGTGAGCAGCTTGCTCAGTTTCTTCACATTTGGTGTGTTCTTGTGTTTGCTTGCATGTCGTAGGTTTCAGGAGTGCTGGGGTCGTGTCACAGGAGAACCAGTCTGGTTGACAGCAAGTTGGGTGGGCAAGCTCAGAAAGTGGTGCAGCAGAAGGCGGGACAGTTGCAGGCTGCCACAAGGCCAAATCAGCCTGTCAGTCAGTAAAAAGAAACTACAGCCCGGGTCAACCCAGTCTGTGGGTAAGTTAGGCAGATCTGCATGATTTGTAACATGCAACGGTTATCTGATTGTGTAATTCACAGCAAGACCTTCTTTAAACCTTTAGCGAGGAATGAGCGTTGTTTACCATAGAGAGAGAAAGGAGATGAGGGTAGAGAGAGAGTAGAGTCGACAACCGATTGGGTCCCTGTACCCACTGAGGACCCCCTCTCCCAATTAGGGGAGAATTTGCTTTATACTTGGAGAACTGAGAAATACAAAGAACACTCTTCAAGAGAGCATGGAACTCGCTTCTGAAGAGCTCACTATGCACACGTATAGCAGACCCAAAGACCTGAGAGGCAATGCCGACCAATACCGAGACCTTGATGCTGTCCACACTGACGATGTAGGACGCTTCTGCAAGGCAACGAAGAGGCTTGTGCTGTCTATCGGAATGCAGGGTTACTGCGTGAGTGAGAGAGTGAAAACTAGAAGTTATAGATCCTATGAGAGAACTGAGAGATGACTGAAATATAGAGCTGAGAGTGAGCTGTGTAAACTGTAAAAGAGAGCTGAGAAAGCTGAGGAAACAGTGTCCAAACCTCTCTCAGTTTGTTGGTCCAAACCTCCGACTATTGTGCTGCGTGGTCACCTTCAGAGCTGAACTGATGGCCAAGGGACTGAGGCTAGAGCAGGGCCAGATCTGAGGATCTCAGGGGCTGCACAGGAGGATGAAGTGGAGCTGTAGGAGGACTGAAGGCAGGAGCAAACTGAATGAGAAAACAGGGCAGCCAAGGGGCCCTTTTATAGGGCTGGACTGAGCCAACCCAGTCTGTAAACAGACCGACTCAGTCTGTTTTACAGACTGGCTGGCTTACAACCAGCCTATAAAAAGCCCTCCCTTGCTCATTTGCCAGGGGAGTTTTTGGGCAGCCTTTGCAAGCTGCCTTCCCTGCTTACCTGTCCAGCCTTTGGGGACCCTAAAGGGACTCCTAACCTAGGCTAAGACCTAAACTATAAGATGGAAACACTTAACCTACTGTTCTCCAGTGGGTACTAGTGAACAAGAACTGATTACTGACTTGACCTAAGGCTGAGAGACTGACCTACGTAGCTTGTGCCTGACTGTCCGTGGACAGGCTCACAAAGGGGTCATAGCATACGAAAAAATCTCCTATCTGGGAACTATAATGCACTTGTCGATGTAGCCAGTGTGTCACCTTGCACCCAAGTGCAGGGGTGCATGTGACATTACCTCCTTCTTAACTTGGCGGTAGGTTCATTGCTTCCAAGTAGTCCGCCGATATCTGGGGAAACTCTTGGAAAAATCTTCGTCCAACGACACTGCTTCATGGGTACCTCGATCACGGAACTTGGTGTAAAACTCCCGGATCCTACGTCCTGACCCATGCTTGAATTTATGAAGAGGGATCTCTCCTGGCTGCAAAATTTCGGCTTCATCAAGAACTTCAGGTTGTTGCTCGTTGGAAATCTTTGAAAGAGGAGGTCCAAAATATGGCTTCAACCAAGCTACATGGAACACGTTGTGGATAGTCCAACTGTCTGGTAGGCTTAACTTCATTGAGACATCGTTGATCTTTTGAATAATAGGGAATGGTCCGAAGCTCCTGAAGGACAGCTTAGGGCATCGCTTGCCCACCTGCTTCAATCGTTGCATGATAATGCGTAAATACACCCATTGACCCTCTTTATACTGGACATCTGGTCTGGATTTATTAGCTTGGCATGTATACGATGCTTAAGCTTTGGCGATGCGGCTTTTCACGGACTCCGTAATCTCTGCCATGGATTCGGTGGTTTTGTTGGCTTCAAGAGATGGAGACACCATCCGGGTAAGGAGTGAGGTAAATCGCCGTCCAAACGCCGCTTCATAAGGTGTGCGACCAATACTCGAAGAATAGGTATCGTTCAGAATGGCCTGCACAAGCGGAAGAAACTGCTCCCACTTTCCTTGAGCATCATGACAATATGATTTCAAAATATCAAATGCCATACCATTATACTTTTCCGTCTGGCCGTTCAATTGCGGATGGAAAGCGCTGGACATCTGTAGCTTAGTACCAAAATTATCAAACAAGGCTCGCCAAAAGTTAGACGTAAACTTGAAGTCCCTGTCGGATGTTATGGTTTTTGGCAACCCTCCAATGGAATATGAATACTTGATAAACAAACGGGCTACATCTTCAGCGCTGGCCGTTTGTTTGCAGGGAATTAGCATACAATATTTACTAAAGCTACAAACAATAGTAAGACATTGAGTATTACACGTACCTGCGGATGCTGGAAGTGGTCCCACGAAATTCATACCTATGTACTGGGAAGGACCGTCGGGGATTGGCAATGGCATAAGTAAGCGTGCCGCTTTCTTGTGGGAAGCCTTGACCTTTTGGCATATTTGACAATTCTGCACATAGCCGTATATGTCCTTCCGCATCTTTGGCCAATAGAAATAGCGCTCTAACTTCTCCAAAGTCCCGTTGATACCTCTGTGATCACCGGTAAGGGCATCATGGGCATCATGAAGAAGCAACTGTCATTTGTCTTTGAGTACACATAACCTTTTCTTATAGAAAAGCCAACCGTCTTCCAATGAGTAATGGCCTGGAGCAAGCATCGTGGCTAACTGGAATTGTGTGCCAAACTCTGCTGACTCCGCGTACTGTGCCTTCATGCTATCAAGATCATTTCCTTTGATTTTGAGCATAGTGGTCTGCTCAATGGTCTGGATGGAACCTTTCCGACTGAGAGTGTCTTTAACGGGGTTGTTTTTGCCAGGAATGTACTCGATCATTCCCCCAAACTATTGGAATATCTGACTCCACCGTTGCTGCCGATCACTCCATTGCGTACTAGGCATTGTTTGAAGCCACTTAAGGGCTTGGTGATCTGTCTTCACCGTGAAGGTCCGTCCGTATAGGAAAGGCTTCCAATGTTTTAATGCTTGGATGACACCGAGGAGCCCTCTATCATACACTGAATATTGCTTTTCGACATCGTTAAGCTTTCTGTTGTAGTATGCCACGGGCCTATCTTCTTGCTGTAAAACTGTCCCTATGGCGACATTGCTAGCGTCTGTGATTACCAGAAATGGATCATCCCAAGAGGCAAGCTTCATAACTGGTGCTGTCGAGGCCAACCATTGCAAGTTGTGAAAGGCCTGCAAAGCTTTGCCTGTGACTTGAACTTTTTGTCTACGTGTCTTTACCCCCTTGAGTAAATCTGTAAGAGGGGCTGCGTATGTTAAGAAACCCTCCATGTGCGAGCTGTATGCTTGATACAACCCCACAAAGGATCGGATCTCCTGGGCCGTCGTGGGGACAGCCCAACTTGTGATAGCTTGGATCTTCTCAGGGTCCAATCGAATCCCTTGAGCACTAATGATGTAGCCCAAATACAGAATTTCTAGCAATCCGAATTCACTTTTCTTTGCGTTGAGATATAGCTGGTTATCACGTAATAACTGTAGGGCACATCGCACATCCTTAATATGCTGCTCGGCTGTCGCGGAAAAGATAAGGATATCATCGAGAAAGATGAATAGGCACTTCCCAATATACCCGGGACATCATCTTGTTGAATGTTGGTGGTGCATTCTTTAGAGCAAAGGGCATGATGACGAACTCGTAATGAGCTCGCTCAGTTCGGAAAGCTGTCTTTGGGATGTCAGCTTAAAAAATCCGGACTTGATGGTAGCCACTCTTGAGGTCAATCTTTGAAAAAAATCTTGCATCCTTGAGTCTTTCCAAGATGTACTCGATGTGGGGCATAGGAAACTTGTTGCTTACCGTAAGCTTATTGAGTGCTCTGTAGTCGACACATAGTCGTGCGGACTTATCCTTCTTTGCCACAAATAGAATGGGTGTAGCAAAAGGCGAAGAAGAAGGTTTAATAAACCTTGCGCGTAGTAATTGAGACAATTGCTGCTCTAACCCCCCCTTCATAGATTTTGAAAGTCGATAAGGGAGCTTACTTGGAGGTGTCGAGTCCGGAAGTAGATCGATGCGATGGTCTTCCGGTTGGTTGGGAGGTAGCTGGGGTGGCAGATCGTCCCGGCGGACTTATCCTTCTTTGCCACAAATAGAACGGGTGTAGCAAAAGGCGAAGAAGAAGGTTTAATAAACCTTGCGCGTAGTAATTGAGACAATTGCTGCTCTAACCCCCCCTTCATAGATTTTTTAAGTCGATAAGGGAGCTTACTTGGAGGTGTTGAGTCCGGAAGTAGATCGATGCGATGGTCTTCCGGTTGGTTGGGAGGTAGCTGGGGTGGCAGATCGTCCCGGAGCATGATGTCTTTAAACTCTTGGAGTAGATCCACCATTGCTTGCCCCATCGGAGGAGCGGCTTGAATTGCAGTGATCTGGCACTGGACATAGACAAGTGCACACATGGCACCCTTGCGGGTGGCGCGACCTGCTTGAATATGAGAGATTAATGGAATCCCTGGTATGCTCCAATCACCGCGTATCATGGCGGGCTTAGGTAAACCTTCCACAATCGTGAAGGTGTCCTGCCGCCAATTAGGCGTCGGAACATGCTCACGGAACCATTGAATCCCGAGGATCATGTGGCACCCCATCAAAGGAGTCAATATAAAATCTCGCATAAACATGGTCTTCTGAACTGAAAAAGTGAACTAGATGGCCTTATGCGTGATGTGTGTGCGCAAGCCGGGTGTGAACCGTCCACTGCAAGCTCGTGAGGCACCATGGTGCATCCCACTGTCTTGGCAAGCTGAGGAGAGATGGCACCTTCTGAACTCCCCATATCGAACATGACAATAAACTGATGCCCGTTAGTTGTGCCGTACGCTCGAATGAGCTCCTTCTTTTGATCTGAGAAGTCGTCCTCCTTCTTACCTTGAAAGACTACCGTGGGAACGGCGTTCAAAGCAGGGAAGACGGCATTCGTAGGTGAGGATGGAGGCGGAGCTAGAAGAGCCAATACATTAGCGACGGACGAAGTAGGTGCTTTCGCAGCCTTTTCGGCAAGCCATTGACAATCCTTCTTGCCATGCCCAGTGATGTGGTGGCAATGAAAGCAACAATGTTCTTGGTGGTACTGCTTCTGCTCGTCGAGCTGTAGATAGCCTCCGGTAATATCCGCTTTAGCCTTCTCATCCGGAGTCATCTTTGGCTTGGACTCCTTCTTTTGACCAGAAGCCTGGCCATCTTTCTTTTGGAACTGGTTGTCCTTCTGATGATCCTTACCCGCTGTGTTGTTTGACTGCTGCGGGGCTTTGGAATCTTTCTGGACCTGCTTGGGCTTTCCCCCGTTCAGCATCATCTTCTGATTTTGTGCGAGAGTCAGCGCCCGCTCGTAATCCAGCAGGTCGAAGTTCCGAATGGTAAAACGTATGTTCGTGTGCAAACCTTGAATGAATTGCTTCATCTTGGCACTCTCCGTCACGCCCAACTGTTGCGCCAGTGTGATGACCTTATTACTGTATGTCAACACAGGCAAACCATTCTGGGAGAGACGAGCGAACTCATCCTTAGGTTAAGCATATATTGGGGTGGGAGAAAACAGGCTTTGAGATCGGCCACAAACGTTGCCCAAACAAAATTCGTCTTAAACATTTTTGGGTCAATATGCTTACTAGCCCAATGCTGCCACTAAGTCATCGCCTCACCTGTAAGATGAGGGGCTGCAAGGTGGACTTTATCTTGCTCATCTTGAATCCGTGCTAATGGAAAATGAGCTACAAACTGATGAATAAATTGCAAAATTGCTGAATGGTCACACTTACCATCACACTTAACAAAATTTGGAGTGGACTGAGTGAGTGGTGTTATCTTTGTCGATGGCGAAGCTGTGGCGGAGACGGCTGCTGCGCTCAAACTTGCCTGCATAGCGGCTAACATCTGTTTGTGTTGGAGAAGCATCGCCTCTCGGTCTAGCTTTTGTTGCCTCTCTGTTTGGGCGAGCCAGCGCCTCCTCATTTTTGCGTTCCTCACGCATCATCAAGAGCAGTTTTTCAAAATCTGTGGTTCCTCTTTCTTTCCAATGGCTTTTCTGCTTCTTTTTCCTCCAGACGTTGTTTTGTCTGGTCCAGCTGTCTTCTGCTTTCTTCCAGCTGGGATGAATGTTCTTCGAGTTACTGCAGCAGGACCCGATTCTTCTCTAGAAGGTTCGCCATCACTTCTTGAGCATTTGGCGGAAGCGTATCTTGTTGGTAGTCTTTAAAGTCTTCGTGGTTGAAATCTTTTCCTGACCCTTCCATGGCGCTTGATTGTGTGTCCTTTTCGGATCTCAACACAACCATACACTCGCGGTAGTCAAGCTGAATACAGACCGAAGCTCTGATACCAATGTAACATGCAACGGTTATCTGATCGTGTAATTCATAGCAAGACCTTCTTTAAACCTTTAGTGTGGAATGAGCGTTGTTTACCATAGAGAGAGAAAGGAGATGAGGGTAGAGAGAGAGTAGAGTCAACAACCGATTGTGTCCCTATACCCACTGAGAGCCCCCTCCCCCAATTAGGGGAGAATTTGCTTTATACTTGGAGAACTGAGAAATACAAAGAACACTCTTCAAGAGAGCACGGAACACGCTTCTGAAGAGCTCACTATGCACACGTATAGCAGACCCAAAGACCTGAGAGGCAACGCCGACCAATACCGATACCTTGATGCTGTCCACACTGACGATGTAGGACGCTTCTGCAAGGCAAGAAAGAGGCTTGTGCTGTCTACCAGAATGCGTGGGTTACTGCATGAGTGAGAGAGTGAAAACTAGAAGTTATAGATCCTATGAGAGAACTGAGAGATGACTGAAATATAGAGCTGAGAGTGAGCTGTGTAAACTGTAAAAGAGAGCTGAGAAAGCTGAGGAAACAGTGTCCAAACCTCTCTCCGTTTGCTGGTCCAAACCTCCGACTGTTGTGCTGCGTGGTCACCTTCAGATCAGGCTGAACTGATGGCCAAGGGACTGAGGCTAGAGCAGGGCCAGATCTGAGGATCTCAGGGGCTGCACAGGAGGCTGAAGTGGAGCTGTAGGAGGACTGAAGGCAGGAGCAAACTGAATGAGAAAACAGGGCAGCCAAGGGGCCCTTTTATAGGGCTGGATTGAGCCAACCCAGTCTGTAAACAGACCGACTCAGTCTGTTTTACAAAATGGCTGGCCTACAACCAGCCTATAAAAAGCCCTCGGCTCATTTGCCAGGGGAGTTTTGGGCAGCCTTTGCAGGCTGCCTTCCCTGCTTACCTGTCCAGCCTTTGGGGACCCTAAAGGGACTCCTAACCTAGGCTAAGACCTAAACTATAAGATGGAAACACTTAACCTACTGTTCTCCAGTGGGTACTAGTGAAAAAGAACTGACTACTGACTTGACCTAAGGCTGAGAGACTGACCTACGTAGCTTGTGCCTGACTGTCCCTGGACAAGGGCTCACAAAGGGGTCACGTCATACGACAAAATCTCCTATCTGGGAACTATAATGCACTTGTCGATGTAGCCAGTGTGTCACCTTGCACCCAAGTGCAGGGGTGCATGTGACATGATTCCAGGCCTCTAAAAGGGGCCCCAGGTGGGGACATTCTGCATTCCATTCTACAAAGAATTTGGTGCCTCAGTTTGGGCTGCCGCCACTACAACAAGGAGGTGCAGAAGACTTGGAGAAGAAGATCCTCACCATTGGGTGCCTGCACAGCAGCAAGGAGGAGCGGATTCACATGAGACTTGTGCCTCACTATTTGCTGCCTACACAGCAGCAAGGAGGTCAAGGTTCACCAGACACTGCCTTACATTGGCCCATTCACTGGAGCAGCAGGAAGGCATGTTTGTGCTCTAGGAGAGCAATGCAGGCTGAAGTGTTTTGAAGGTGCGAGGAGGAGGAAGGAGAACAGTTCTGAGTGTCACATAGCACCCTGCTGATAGGGGTGGCACACCTTGCACCTATTTTGTAGATGGTTTGGTCCACGCTTGTACAAATATATATTGTTGTTCTACTCTCTCTCTCTCTCTCTCTCCACTCCCTAGACCACATCTTCAACCTGTTGGCTATCATTGAGGCGTGGACGAGATCCCAGAAAGTCTACGCTTGCTTTGTAGACTTCCAGAAGGCCTTTGACATTTTCCCACGATCTTGTATGACCAGGAGACTTTAGGAGATGCATATTCCTGAGGGGGAGTGATGAGCCTATACGAGTCCTTCAGAGGGAGAGTTCATGCCCTAGGAGGCGTTGTATTGGCACTACATGAGAGTGTCTTAGACAACGGGAGGTGAGGCTGAGGGGATAGTTAGCGCCAGAGGGGGTTGCACCGAATGTAGCTTACATGGATTGAGGTAGCTTGCTAGAACTGTCTAGTTTGTTTATACTCTCAGGAGGAGAGGCCTCACTCTTGGCTCAAGCTGTAGTGTTGTTTATACTAGCGACATAGTTGGCTTATTTGAATGTTAAAGATCAAAGAGATTGGGAAGATAACCTTGGCAAGGGCAAGGCCATGGTCTTTAATAGTTTGAAACATGCTATGCTATGCATGCCTATATAATGAGGAGAGCTGAATTGGTGGTTTTGTCATATGTATGCTTGGATGTTATTTAGTGAGGTGCTATCTTCACTATGGACTACTGATCCAAGGTTTATTTGGATGTTAAAGATCAAGAGATTGGAAAGATAACCTTGGCAAGGGCAAGGCCATGGTCTTTAATAGTTTGAAACATGCTATGCATGTCTATGTAATGAGGAGAGACAAATTGTTGGTTTTGTCTTATGTATGCTTTGATGTTGTTTAGTGAGGTGCTATCTTCACTATGTACTTCTGATCCAAGCCACACTTGGCAAGAATATGCCTCCCTTATGAGAGTAGAATGTGAGGCCAAATTTTGAAGCTCGTGCAGGGTAATGTTTCTCTTGGAGTCATCAAGTTGATTGATACTATAGTTTAGGGTTTTAGATCTCTCTAATTTCTTCTAGGCGGATATAAAGATAGACTAAAGATGAAAAAGAAGAAGATATATACCTTTAGAAGACTAGGCTCTTAAATAATACATTGAAATGATAACATATTGATTCTTTCAAGGTGGAGATGGTTTTAGTTTTGTTGGTGGACATTGTTATGAGTAAGTCATCTTTTTGTGAGCAGGACATCTGGATTAGTTCCATGCAAATAGAATTCTTTTGTTAAGCAGTGTGTTTCTTATTGGTTACATATTTGTCTGGTTTAGGAAGTTCGAATTGCATGACTTCCACATTTCTTGTTCTTGTGCTTCTGGTTCTTGAGGACTGCCTCCATAAGCGGCATGATTTCGTTCTTCAGATTTTCGAGAACACACTATCGTGGAGAAGTGTTAAGCGCTGGGTTTTATCAGATGGATTTGAGGAGCTATCAAAGATGGCATTATTGTTGCACACATCCATTGTGCGAAATTCAGCTTTTAGAGAACAAGTCCTATTCAGAAAACCTGCACTAAGAATTTTGGGAAGCGCTTTTCGACTTTCCCGTGCAAGAAGAAAATTTCAAACTCTCTTGGATTTCTCCATAGAGGATATTATGGAGATTATTAATTATGTTGAAATGGAGGGGAGTAGCATGCGAATTTTGGAATTACGACTGTTGGCATTGAGAACGATACTAGAGTGCTCCCCGCCAGCATGCTTCTCAGCCAAGGTATCACTTTTTGGTCATTGGAAAGTTTTCTTGTAAAAATCAGACCTCAACCGGTAACTTTCTTGTGCTTTTCAAATATGCTACAGTGCTTGTATCTGTAATGATGATTCTAACCTTTATGTTGATGACGCTTTGGGAGATATGTTTTAGCTGTGATCTGCCTCTATTTCCAGAATCAATAGGAGCTTGTGTTTTGGTGAAAAATTCAGCGTATTCCTACTAAATTGGCACTTGTTTGTGCTTTTCAAATACGCTATTAATGCCAAACCTTTATGCTGTTGATGTTTTGGGACAACTGTTTCAGCTGTGATACATCTGTGTTTTGAGAATAGTTGTTCTACATAATGGCTTTGTGTTGATTTCATTTTTACATCACATTTTTCTAAAGGTGCAGTTTGAATGTAGTCTGATTGTCAAGAATAGCTCTCTGAAGTAGTGCGTGATGAAGCGTGATCCATTTGTATGATGACACGAGCTGACGGCAGCCATGCGACACCTGTATGAATTTTGGTTTCATCCCATTAAGGAGAAGCACACTTCAAGTGTTCATACGTTTACTCTGATGTTGGAGAGGAATTTAAGTATCATAAGGAACGTCTAGATTTTCTTGAGAGCTTTAATGATGCTAAGAGTTTAACTTGATGCTTTGACTATGGGCAATGATTGAGTGCATTTGGTTAAAGTGCTCTCTCTTTAAAACCTTACAGGTACAAGCTTACTTTGAGATTAGGGATATCTATCTGAAACCTTGTTCTGTTTCAGTTTAGAGCTATGAGATCCTTGTAATGGTCACCTGAGTGCTAAGATTTTAGATATGATATAGTATACGTGAGGTTACTGTATTTTACTTAAATTTTTATTCCCTACCAGGGTGATTTTTTCCTTTGGAATTGCTCTGATAGATGCAGCTATCCCTTTGGAATGAGGCATTGACATCAGATGGATGGGCTTTCTCTGGCTCAGGTATATTTCTAGTCTTACAAAGGTATATTTCTCTGGCTCAGGTTGTGCGCTGCATGTCACAGTGCAGTCCGGGTAAAGATCATGCATTGAGCCGCTTATAATAGTGAGCCATATGGAGTAATGCTTTTATGCTATAGGGTGGTACATTGACCCTCGTCCTCAGGACATTCCACTTGGTATTTGGGAGGCTATGGATATGTGGGCGTGTTACCATAATGTTTCTTCAGTGGGAGACATCACCTACCACCCAGCTCCTACCATGTCCAGTATCTGGACAGAGATTGTAATTACCTTGATGGCCATCTGGTGTAGGATGAAGGGGACTTGAGGCGTGCATCGTCCAGGAGGACATTTGCTCAGCGTAGAGAGGCATCCCTTCTTTTCTGAGTCTCTTACTGGTCTGGTGTGGCACTTTCATTTACAGTCCTGTTTCTTTCAACATTTACATATGCTTAGAGATTCCGAGTAGTACTTTGCCACTTGTTTCTCCTGCTCTCCATGATGTATTTGTGCCTTGAACCTTCATCAGTGCTTTGATCTGGGCGTCTCTTTCATACTGAATATAATTCCATTTCACAAGGGAAAAAAAGTGTTGCCCTTGATAATTCATACAACATGTAAATTCATTCAGAATAAGCCATGGATAAAGAGATTAAGGAGTCTATTCGGTTGGGAATACTTGAAAAAAACGAAGAGGGGGTTTGGAGTGTGTTATGTAAGGTTCTTATTGAGCACATGCTTTAAAACATATTTAAGTATTAATGGGATTGGAAGGCAAATACATGTTTTCCAAATGTTATCCAAAACGGAATCTATCTACATTCCTCACCACCATCACCTGACCTCTCACAGTTATCCCACCCCACCTCTTGCACATTGTTCATTGTTGGGGGCATCAAAACACATAGCTTTGAAGCTCCATAACGTGCGAGCGAAAGATCATGAGGGACTATGTACTATGAATTGCATATGGAATAACTACTATGGTCCCATCTTAGCAAAGCTTTTTAACGAAGCGGTTTGCACCAGTTTCCCCACACTTGGACCCTTAACACCATCACTCCCATTCACAAGGGAGGGGATCCCATGAAAGTAAAAAAGCTATAGGACCATTATGATTGGGCATGTGACATGTCATGTCCAAGGTCTATGCATTAGAGCTCGACACACAGGTTTGCTAGTTTGCAGAGCTCGAGGGACTTGGAGCCGGCGGACAATTAGTCCTCAGCAGGGTGGATAGAGGAGATGAGTATCACTATTGGGGTCAAACAGGGGTGTTAGCTATCACGAACCCTGTTTGGCCTACACATTGATGAGCTTGAGCAGCTTGCAGAGCTCCAAAATCTTGTTGCCGATGGACAGGCAGGCTTTTGGCCTGGTCTTGTGACTCTAGATCACATCCTCACACTTTGTGATGCTCTGTTTGCATGTATATGAAGTATTCGATAATGAAGACTATAGTGCCTCTCAAGCATGCTCTTTTTGTTAAGGTTTGATGCCTTATCACATGCATTCTTATCCACCCCAAAAGTAGCATGCATGAATTCCCTGGCTGTTTCCAATGGGCTGATTGCATCCTCTCCCCTTCCTACCATCTTGAGGTTTAGAACTTTGTGTTTGTGCCTATTATCTTCCTCAAGTGTTTCCTGAATCACTCTCATGGGTTTTTGCTCCTTAATCACTTGTGACCAAGGTGGAGTTGCCTGGGCTTGCTACTCTATCTTGGCTGTCATTTTTTCCTCCATCTACTTGGATTTTGCCAAGACTTGCCCGTGCTTGGTTTTTGGCTCTTCCAAGCATATTTTAACTGCAGCATAATATTTGCAATGTCTTGGCATCCAATGCTATCGGACCACCTTTCGTTTCCTCTTGCATCTTGATTTATGGCGAAAGCTTGCTCCTCTACTATTTTCTTAAAGCTCTCATTCTCTCTTTTATGTGTATCATCTTGATTGTGAATTCTTTGTATGCATATGGCCAGGCATTCTTTTAGCTTGGTGTTGAAACCCGGCACACCTTTAGTCTTGTCGCCTACGTGGGGGTGGGGGGGGTGTGTGTCACGGGGGCGTGAAATTCTAAGTACTTTAATGTACTACAAGACCGTGACAACTTTGGTTTTAAAAGTCCAAGCGTGGGCTTAATAATGTGTAATTAAACGCGGCATGGTGCCTAGCACATAAGCGTAATTAATCCCTAGGCCCAAAGGCATTCCAAGGAATTAAAAGAGTGGTTGTTGGGAAATGATGATGTGGCATTTTTAATGGGCCCCCTAGAGGGCCATGTACCTTCAGTGGCCCCCCTAGAGTTCCAGGTGGCTCTAGTGCCTTCTACATGCTCCTTTGCCATTCCTGGACCTTCCTGGGCCTTCTAAACTTCACATGTGTGGTTTTCTCTCTCATCTTCTCCCTTTGTTGAGATTTTGGACTGGTTTTTCAGCCTCCTTCAGCTGAATTCCGTTTTTCTTCATAACTCCTCACCCGTTTGGATTCCTCGACTTTCGTTTGGCCCGATGGCTTCCCCTCTGCCTCCCCTTCGTAGTGATATGCTTTTCCCTCCGTGTGTTTGGTAGAACGGGCAGAGCTGAGCACTTCTTTTGCTGGTCGAATTTGCAGAAGTGGTTTTTTCTGGACCTTTTTTCTTCTACCGCCTCCTAGGCCTCTCCTCTTGCAAAGCTACAGCTTTTTGTTGAATTTCGAGTGGTCCGACGCGCTGGTTGACTGGTTTTTCTCAGTTTTGGAGGACTTTCCGGCGATGAAACTTCTCCAAAACCTGCTCAATGCATTCCTCTCTGAAGCATGCTTCTTTTGAGCCCAAGAACTCCCAGTTCTTCGCGACAGAAGTGCTTCTTTTCGCATTTTTCAGTGGAATTCTTACTGGTCGGCTCTTGTAAATGCTCTTTCTTCATGCCTTTGCACTCCTCTTTGGCTGAGAATGCAATCGGGCATTGGCTACTATGTCCTCTCGGCGATTGAGGACTTGGTTTGAGTTTTCAGGGCTTGGTGAGTTGTGATTTTGCTACTGCAATTTCTTTTTGCACTCAATCACCACTTGACTATTCAGCCTCACCCTCCTACATTTCTACCATGTCCCTTTCAGTTTCAGATCCCTCAAGGGCCCGAGTTTCCATGAGCCGATCCACCGGTCCCTACTCATGGAGGTGCACAGTATTCGAGCCCGTGAGGTGGAGCTGACCCATTTCGCACAGGAGCAGGCCCACTTCACTCAGGATCAAGCTCATGCTATACAGGAGCATCATCCAGGAGCAAGCTGCGCATTCAGGGGCTTCCTCAAATTATTCATTGTTTAAATTTGTTTAAACTTTATCATTCGTAGGCTGGTTAAGACCAAAGAGAGCCTTCGTCGCACAATGACCAGTTCAGATTGGCTGGATTGGAGTGACTCGAGATTGCCTGCTGGACAGAATGTCGAGGGGATTGTCTTCGACAATTAGTTTTGGCAGGAAGCCCTTTGCATTCAGATGTCCATAGAGCCCTTGTACTTCGTGCTTCGACTCTTTGACCATGAGGGTTGTACTATGGGCTTGCTATACGAGTTCATGCTGAAGCTTCGAAAAGCAACGGAGGATTGTCCTATTGAGATCCTCAACCAGAGCAGGTACATATAAGTTGAAACTTGTAAGTTTAATACTCAGTTCTCCTAGCTCTAGCCTCTAACTTGATTCCTTTTGGTAAATTTTTAGAAAGGGTGACATATTAGGAATTTGGAGGAAGAGATGGGATTGGTTTCATAGGCCAATCCACACTTTTGCACATACGCTCCATCCCTTGTGGAAGGTGCCTGCTAAATGGAATGATTGGGTGCTTGTGAACGGATGGACCCAATACTTGGAGAAAGTATGCGACTCATCGGTCCAGAATAGGTGAGGTAGCATGGCGTACAAGTTTGCAGCCTGCTCACTACTTAGTGCTTTGTATTATCATTTATGATTTATGATTTATCTAATTATTTATATTGTCTTCTTTTGTATTGCAAATTGCAATAGCATTGAAGAGGACATAGTGGAGTTCCGCAAGACATGGGTCATTTCTCCCGTGCAATTGCCAAGGAAAGAGACAACAGGCTGTTGGCTCTTACTTGGTGGGAGAAATTTGGGATTTTGAATCCCTCATTGCAGAACTTAGCTCTCCGCATCCTCTCGCAAGATTGCACATCAGGTCCAGCTGAGAGGATATGGAGCATATGTGCAAACATACACACCAGGAAGAGAAACAAGTTCGTTCTAACTTCTTATAGTTCTTATTTATAGGCTATAGCGTCAAGCTTGTAAGATTTTGAAAAACAATTCTTAAGTTCTGAGAATTGACTTCTCTATGCTTTGTAAACTATGTCAGGTTAAGCGTGGAGCAGCTCAATAGGTTGGTATATGTCAATGCCAACCTACGTCTGCTTGAGAAGTACAGGTCTGCAAATGGTACCAGTAGCATTGAGTGGAAAACCAAGCAAGTCAATCGTGACAAGATCAAGCTAAAACCTGTTGACATGTCCAGCATCTAGCACAGTCGAGAGAATGACGATGCTTACAAGTTCCTGCGACAGGATGTGCTTCGATTCCGACGAAAGACACGTTCGATGGCTCGAGCTCGTGCACCATGAGTACGTGCTGCTGCTGTTGCAGAGGATACAGGGACACCTCAGATTCGTGGTTATCAGCATCGAGCACGAGCCTCATGAGGGGGATCACAGGTATCTGTTCTTGCATCGTCATCCCGAGGACGTTGAGGCAGAGATGAGCCAGAGGAGGAGGAAGAGGCATTGGTAGACAGTGCAAACTCAGAGGACTCAGATCAGTTGCGAGCCCCTGTTTGGTTCGAGGGTGGCACTTCCTCTTCCTCCACAGAGGATGCAGATCCATCTGCTGATTCCAGTGCTGATGATGACAGTGATGAGGTAGCAAATCTTGGAGAGGGCAGTGGTCCCTAGCTCTAGAGAGTCGAGACTAGAGTGTACTGTGTAGTTGTTAGCAGCTGGCTTGCAGGCAACAAGCTTTGATTATGTATACAGTTTACACCATACAATTACCAGTATATCATTACGGCATGTTACATGTATAATGTAAACAGTAATACATAATACATTTTGTTATATTTTGAATCTTGAATCTTGAAATTTGATTCTGAAATTTGAATTATGAAGTTAAAAGTTTATTGTTTGAACTATGGGCCATGGGCCATGGCATATGCTAGCAACCATATGCACTTGCAACTAATTAGTTAATAGTAATTTGTAAACTGTAAGATCTCTGTCTTTGTAAACCTCAATCTATAGGCTGCGTGACGCATCTTTTTACTCTTTCAACTATGTAACATGTGTGTGCATTGTGTGCACAATATGGATATCTGAGAGCTCTTTTGAGAGAGAGAGAATCTAAAGACAATTATTTATGAAGTGTATATAACTTCTATAAATTATAGTATTTTTAGGCGTTTCTAGACGAAACGCCTATAAAAAACTAGAAACGTCTCTAGAAACGCGTTTCTAGACACGTTTCTTGTGACACTGCGTACACTGTATGGTGCCCGTGCAAACCAACCGTACAGCTTCCGTCATCCGTACAGCTCCGTGATGATTCCGTACGGATTTCGTCGTACAGGCCGTACTTTGTGCAATTGTCTTATCCTTGCAGGTGAATCTTGCAGGTTTTCCTTTCCAGGTTCTCTTTTAAGAGACTTTGGGGCTTTTGAGTTTTTTGCAGGCACATTGCATTTTGTGGAGTGCCTTTGTGCAATTTTTTATCAGACATTGCAAACAGATTGTAGTTTGTCCAAAATTTTAGGGCTTTTGCAAGCAAAGTGCAATTTGGCAACATTTGGAACTTTTGGTCGATTTGCCCTCTTTCAGTTGCAATTTCTTGCAGGAATTTGGGGCTTTTGCATTTTGGATGCAATTTGACAGTGGACAAATTATTTGAGAGCTTTGCAAGCAGTTTTGGACTCAGTTTGAGTCACATTGCAGACATTTGCGACTTCTTGCGAATAGATTTTGCAGATTTTGGGCATTTGCAGAGCATTTTGGTGCATTTTAAGCCTTTGAAGGCTGTGACAACAATTGTCATTTTGGGCAGGTTTTTGAATACTTTTGTTGTGAATTTTACATCCCAGAAAGGGATTTCACTTGTCTAGTTTGCTGCATTTTTGAGTTGTCTGGCACATATGGCTCATAAATCCCAATGAGATCTTTGGAGTCCTCACAGAGGAGGATAAGTTGGATGGCACCAACTACTCCTTGTCGCGCTTTATGGTGCGCAACATTATGTCAATGGAGATGAGACAAGGCCAGAAACTGTGGCTACACATGTCACTTCTACAGGTGGAGGTAGGTGTAGAGGTCAAGGTCCAGGACAAGTGGTAGGAGCAACAACTGTTGCTACTTTGGTGGCTCCCACAGTTGAACAGAAAAGGTGGGTTTCACGGGATGCACAAGCTCTTTTAGTCATTTCTCTTTCTGTCAAGAGGTTTATCATTCCTCACATTCGGTCATGCAAGACCTCAAAGGCAGCTTGGGACATTTTAAAGAGCATGTTTGCTGCAAGAAATGATGCCCGAGTCTCATTCCTGAAGAGAAAGCTATCTCATACACACATGGATGAGGGTGATTCCATGAATGCTCACCTCACCAAACTTCAGGATTTGAGGGAACAATTGCTAAATATAGATGAGATCATTCCGGATTCATAGACGATTACCACCACTCTAAATTCTCTTCTTGAGTCCTATCTCGGTTTTCATACCTCGCTGAATTTGTCATTGAGGGGGGGTAGCAATCCTCTTTCTTTTCACGAGTTGGTAGGACTCTTGTTGCAAGAAGAGCAAATAGGAAAAAACATGGCCACTCAGCCCAAACATCAGCATAAAGCTGATTCCGGACAGCCCTCTCATAAGGCTAAAGGTGATGCAGAGAAGCCAAAGAGGAAGGGCATTTGTCATTACTGCAAGAAGCCGGGTCACTACATTGGTGATGTGCAAGAAGCGAATAGCAAAGGAGAAGAAAAGGGATTCGGGTTTGGCTGTCTCAGATGCATCAGCTCCTAATGCACATGAAGGAGGGGATGTTACAGCCAACTTTGTGGAAGAGTACATGCACTATTGGATTTGGGGAGGATGTATGCTCTCATTATCTACAATGGTCTCAACCGATGGCCCTCCTCAAGTGGTTTCACGTGTTTTCCACGCGGGGGGGGGAGGGGGGGTTTGCAAGGGGGCTCTAGACATCATGGGATCCCCTGCCTTCGCTTCTCATATCACTGATTTCGTTGTTGCACCACCTCCTCTAGGAGCAAATCACACGTACCTTTTCTTTCGTATCTCTACTCCCCGTCTCGCACACACACCACTGATCACTCATACCAGTTGTCACCACATACACTTTGACCACATACACTTTGACCACAATCTTTCACCTATCTACTCTGCTCAACTCTATACACTGGTCACATATATCGATTTCATACCCCTTCTAAAGGACCATGTAGCTCTTATCACTCACTCACTCCACGAGGTTGGGCTTCATGCCTTTCCATACACTACTTGCTCCACTCGTCCACCACCTCTTGGAGCCGTCCCCTGTAATCGTCAGTACCATGATGAGTGTAAGGCTCACTGTCAACCCAGATTCGGGACAAAACATAATCTCTGAGTTGTCTCCAAAAAGCACGTCTGCGGGCTGGATCCGTGGGACCATACACATTGAGAACACCAATTGCTGTGCTCTCAATCTGAAGAATAACATAGCATGCCCTGCTCTCCACTAGAGTACCCTCTTGGGTGATCTCTGGGGCCCACCTGGCTGAAACTGAAATGCAAAGCCCTCCCCTCGTACCATCCGTTAGGCTCCAATATGTCCGGCTCTATCCTTTGAGTAAGGATTTGCATCTGTCAATCCCGTCCTGGGAGAGCTTATGCTCCTGGATAAGCACAATGTCTGGAGGGGACCCTGAGGAAATAAACCGAAGGGAGTCCCTGAGCAACTGCAATTTGGGAACTCCCGATCTATGACCATCTGCATCTGAGATAAATCTACGGCCGTTCAGTCCTCTCACATTCTTGGGCCGTTCAGTCCTCTCACATTCCAAGAAATGATGGACAGCCTAGACATCGGATGGAAGTGAGGGGATGCCAGTGGCAGCGGCATAAATGTCTCTCTCTGACGGCGCAATCCAAAGTCGTTGATCAAGCTCCAAATCTGCCCCAACTCATGTAAAATGGCTCCGTCCAAGGGAATAATACTTTGGCGCGGACTGAGGAGCTGAAAGTCAAACCAACCAGCACTCCTGGGCAAATCAAAGTCTCCCTGAACCTCAAAGAACAGAAACAGAAAGGCCCTGCCACCAAAGCCAGGTCGAAGAGTCCTAGGGCAAGAATGAATCTGCGAGCCGACAATACGGTGAACCGATGAAAACTGAGTCATGCTCAAAAGCTGTCTAGCAATCTCGTTGTCAAGTAGCTCAGCTGACCAGCTTTCGCTCCCCCGAGAACGAAAGCTGCATGCGGAGAAACGAAGAATGTGCCCCTCTCTGGATAGAGTAACAGATCCCAAGTACTCCTCTATCTCCTCTGACCGTCGACAAAATACCGGGAGAAGTTCCAATCTAGTGAGGGAGTCTGTGGAAACCCCTCGAGCCAAAAAGGACCAAAACTCAACGGGCAGATCTCTGTCAACCATCATGGGGTCAGGTCTAGGAGTCAGAAGAACTGAAAAGGGCTGAGCCGTCCTAACTCTGCACTTGGAATAGGCGAGAGGGAGAGGAAGAATCTGCGACGAGGTGCCTGTAAGCATGGGTGACTGAAAATCTCGCTCGATCTCATCCGCTAGGATCTCCCAACCCTCATGCCTGTCTGGGTACTGAGCGAAATCTGTGACCGCACTCGCAAAAGATCTGGATAGACCAGGAGTGAAAAGCTGCGAGGACGAGGATGTACTGGGAGGGGTGTCTAAGAGGACGCTCCACATAGCAACAAAAGAAGGTACTGTGCGACGGGGAAGAGAAAGAGGTCTCGAGGGAACCTCATACAGGCGCATGAGATCGTGGGACGCAGGCTCTGACTCTGACCTGTGTTGTGAAATACCTCCCTCTCAATGGACTGCTGGGAAGAGAGATCCATCGCCGTAACTGCAGCCTGAGCAGTCTCCTGCTGGATAATTGTCTCAGAAACCAATATCTGAACCTCCGAGGTAGAAGTGTCAAGAGTCATCAAATCCTCAGCTACTGTCTCCTGCACAGTGTGAGGACTTGCCTGCGGATGGTCCTCTGCATCTCCCCTTTCCGGGGTCTCCTGCACGTGTGTCTCAACTCCGTGAGCTACCATCTCCTGCACAGTGTCAAGACCTGCCTGCAGATGGTCGTCTCTATCTCCCCTTTCCGGGGTCTCCTGCACATGTGTCTCAACTCTCTGCCATCTGTGAGCTCGTACCTGGGGCTGCTCGTACTGCTGACTCTCCCTCTGTCTCCGTCTCCTCCGAGCTCTCCATGAAAGCTGTTCCACTGGAGGCACCTCCACGTCCTCTGAGTTCACTGGAGGCTCCCCCACAGGAGTCTCCTCTCGCTCTGCTGAATGAGTCGAAGCAGGCTCAGAGACCCCTGGAGGCTGAGTTGTAGGTTTTGGGTCACTCGTAGGATGAGATGTATCCGGAGTCTCTGATCGAGGCCGACGATTGGGGCAATCCCTAATAAAGTGACCTCTCTTCCGACAGAAAAGACACTGATCAGGAAGACCCTCGTACAAAACCCTCTGCTGCATCTGGACCCCATCTCCGGTGGAGTACGAAATCAAAGTAGGCAAAGGTCGAGGAGGGGGGAACTCTGAAGTGAGTCTAACCCTCGTAACACCTGTACTAGTAAGTGGCTGAGCATAGGAAAGTCTAGCACCTGAAGGGATGACTGTACCTGCCACACTAGCCATATGCTCCACAGCTCTGCGACAAGAGCTGACCTCATCAGGAAGTCCAGGGAAAAGCATCCAAAAGGAGACCTGTCGTGGTCCCGGGGAAGTAGAACTGAAGTGCTTCTGCCAAGGCCACAAATGGATGACTCTGCTCTGAAACTGAATCGGTGAGCTCATAAGTACTCTTTGAGCCTGCTCTGTAGACTGAAGGCCAAAAGAAAGGTACCCTCTGCCAAGCAATCGAAAAGCCGTGACTGAGACACCCAATAAGGCCATGCTGGTGTACACCCAATCACGTAACTGTTGGCCTCTACCGGGTAGAAAGCCAATGATGTGTATCGAACGAAAACCCTCCTCTGCTACCTCAATCATCTGCACAATGTCGGGAGAAAAAGAAACTGTGACTTCAATCTCCTCAGGTTCGGCGACGGGAGTGGCATTAGTGTCCTCCATTGTCTCAGCTTACGCTGTCCTGAGGGGAGGAGCTACCTCTGCTGAAAATACCCACCAAGAACTCGCAACCAACCACAAGTAAATCCCCAAAAAACCTGTATAATGAATGCTCCGATCTTCAGCCTGCGTGGGATGCAAACAGGTCGCTCAATGCTGAAGCAGACAGCTCCGCCAATGCTTGGAAACAGCCCAGGATCTCAGCTCCCCAGAACACAAGTCGAACAGTCCCGGAGAGGGCCCTGAAACAGCCCAACCTGAAGCAAGGGACGGGCGGGCAATCAGCAAGGGAGGGGGCCTGAAAGGCGGCCTGGTGCGGTCAGACAGCAGGCTGAAGGGGAGGCGCGACGCGCGACCAAACAGCAGGCTGAAGGGGGGGCGCGACGCACGGGCAGACAGGCTGAAGCGGGGGGGCGACTTGAGTAAGACGCTGCCAAGGGGGCCTGCGTGGCCAAGGCAGCAGGGCGCTGCCAAGGGGGCGTGCGCGGCCAAGGCAGCTGGGCGTGGCCAAGGGAGCGAAGCGCTGCCAAGGGGGCTGGGTGATGGCGACGGGCGGTGGCGGGCAGCTGCAGACGGGAGCTCCTCCAATGTTAGAGCACATAATTCGAGAAAAGAGAGTAAGATAAGTAGAAAAGCTTTCTCATTTCAAAATTTCGATGGAAAGAAAGAAGCATGCACTGTCTTGTCTTGGATCAGTCAGCTAGATGATTATTTTTCAGGGGAGAAATTCTATGAAAAAGATTAGATTAAATGTGCCGCAAATCATTTAGTAGAGAGTGCTGCACTTTGGTGTAACATCACTAAGCATAGTAAAAGGCGACCAAAATCTTGGAAGTCCTTTCAAAAGCTCATCAAGAGAGATTTCCTTCCCTCACATTTCAAAGCAAAAGCCAGACAACATTGGGATACTTTCAGGCAATTCGATAAGGAAACGATCTCCACATACACTGATAGGTTTTGGCAGATGTTGATCCAATTTCAGTCCTTGGAGAAAGTTAATGAGCAAGATCAACGCAGGAAGTATGTGGCAGGTCTAAAGTCTAAGTTGAAAGCCGAGATTAACATGTTTCATCCTCGCTCACTGAACTCTGCGATTTCTCTTGCAATGAATTGTGAGAGGAAGAATGGGATCCCAAAAGAAGGGAAAGATTTGGAATGGCATGTACCCTTCCATAAGAAAAAGAGATTTAATAAAAAGCCCTTCTTTAAGTCTAAAAATGGTTTTGTTCCACAGAAGACAGATTCTTCTTTGAAGCTGAACGGTGGAAATTTTCCAAAGAAAGAAATAAGGTGTTTCAAGTGCAACAAGGTGGGACACATAGCCACTGAGTGTCCCGAAAGAAAGAAGACCCCGACGGCGAAAGTGCACATGATCGACGACGAAGCAGCCAAGCAAGAGGGAGGTAAGTATAATTGTCATGCTGTTCTAAAAATGAAAGGTTTCATTAATGGCAAAGAGGTTGTTATCCTGCATGACGATGGTAGTACACATGATTTCATTTCGGAAAGAGCCTTAGCAAAGCTAAACCTAGAGTCTTTCCCATCTAAGTATAAGGTCAAAGCTGCTTTTACCAAAACAAAGTATAATTGCACTAGAGAAGTCAAGAATCTTGAAATCTCAATCAAACCCTACAAGGATATTCGAGACTTTCTAGTGGCACCCTTACAGGGAGTGGACATCATCTTAGGAATGCCATGGAGGCATCAATATAATCCCAAGATAGATTACGATTCACATCAGATGTGGATTGAGAAGGACAAACAAGAAATATGTCTGAAAAGCTCAATGAAGCCTGAGATCAGTCCTTTACTCAACTACACACAAGCCAAAAGAGCAATCAGAAAACGTGAGAAGACATATCTAATTTTGGTGAATACGGTAACGGCTACTTAGCCAAACACTAAACCTACACACCAAAAGTTTCTTTCTCAAATTTTTGATTGTTTCTTAGAGATTTGCCGCTTGGACATACCATATTCTCGACGTGAAGGAAATCCTACCGGGCAATACTCCACCTTGCAAAGCTCCTGATAGAGTCAATCAGCTAGAACAAAATGAAATTCAAAAGCAAGTGGAGGAACTGATAGAGAGAGGATTGATAAGACCCAGCAATTCTCCTTATGGAGCACTTGTCTTATTAGTCAAAAAGAAAAATGGAACTTATTGAATGTGCATAGACTATCGTGCACTAAACAAAATCACAGTGAAGAACAAATATCCAATCCCTAGGATTGATGATCTTTTGGACAAATTGAAAGCGGCCAAGGTCATCAAGTTCGTATGGTAGAAGAGGATATATATAAGACTGCCTTTAGAACTCAAACGGGACATTATGAGTTCCTAGTTATGTCTTTTGGGCTGACTAATGCTCCAGCTACTTTTAGTAGAATGATGAACCGAATCTTTCTTAAACACCAAGATTGTGTGGTAGTATTTTTCGATGATATTCTAGTGTTTAGCAAAGACATTGAGGAGCATAAGGAACATCTAAAGCTAGTTTTTTCACTCTTGAAAGAAAATCAATTTTACATAAATCCTGAAAAGAGTAGTTTCTTTCGAGATCAGATAGAGTATTTGGGTCACATAGTATCCGCTGATGGGATTTGAGTAGATCCAAAGAAGATCGAGTGCATAGTCACATGGCCTAAACCCCGAGATATACATGAACTAAGATCATTCTTGGGATTGTGTAGCTTTTATAGAAAGTTTGTCAAGAATTTTGCATACATTGCACATCCATTGACAGACCTTCTTAGAAAATCTAAACATTTCTTATGGACAGAGCGTCAAGATAAATCTTTTACAGCTTTGAAAGAAGCTCTCACACAAGCTCCTGTGTTGCAACTACCCGATTTCTCTAGACCATTCTTTGTAGTTGTAACCGATGCTAGTGGATATGGAATTGGAGCTGTACTTATGCAAGATGGACATCCAATAGCATATGAGAGTCGAAAATTAAAACCAGCGGAATGCAATTATAGCACATATGATAAAGAATTAACCGCTGTTGTGCATGCCTTACGAATGTGGAAACATTATTTGATGGGATCTGAGTTTCTTATCAAAACCGATCAGCAAAGTATTAAGCATTTGTTGACTCAGTCACTAATATCCGATAGGCACATCAAATGGGCATCATTCTTACAGAGTTTTCAGCCCATGATTCAGTATCAACTTGGAAAAGAGAATGTAGTTGCTGATGCTTTTAGCAGAAAGCCAAGTATTAATCACATCATTGTTGTAGAGACCCAGTCTTTCGAAGGTATGAAGAATTCTTATCAAGAGGATTCAGACTTTTTCGATATACGGAACAAATTGAATAATAACTGGAATCCTATGTTGGACTATTCATGCAATGATGGATACCTCTTTTATCAAAAGAAATTATGCATCACTTGATCCTGTAGACAAATTGTAATGGAGGAAATGCACCAACCAACATATATGGGACATAGGGGAGTGACTGCCACATTACAAGTGATAGCGAGGGAATTTCATTGGCCTACTACAAGAAAAGATGTGGCTAAGGTTATAGCCAAATGCATCACTTGCCAGAAGATCAAGAGTTACAAAGGAAAGACCATAGGATTGCTGGACATTATTATTTTAGTCAAGTGCGACGATGGCAAAGTACTCCATAGGAGCGCATCGAACGCGACAGGGGTCCTAGTGGATACTTTGTGTGGTTAGTTGGGGATGCCTGACTAGCTTGTGTTTTGCCATGCTAGATGGTCGGTATTGTGGGTGATTCCATGTTAATACTGATGTCGCTAGTGCTATTGGTGTTGTGCTTGATTATTGTGCTTTGAGCGCGGTTATGTTGGGATCGGTTGATTCGGTGATTGAACCAATCAATTGTTAATAACTAATGGCGAGGATTGGAGTTAGTGCGAGGGTACCGATCGAGGTGTCGCACAGCGCATTATATATGACCATGGGCCAATTTTGTATTTGCTTCATTATTGCAAGTTTGAGCTATATATTTTGTAGTGGACATAATTCATTTTTGGGCCCTAAGATGGCTATGTAAAGCAAATCCCTCATTTTGCAAGAAAGGGATAATTTTGGCTCCTTGGTACTTTTATGAAATATCATAAATACTCTAGATGAGGAAGCATGAGCCACTCATCTAGGGAAGGAAGATTGTACCCAGTCTGCTGTCGTTTTCGTGGTGTGATTGTACTCTTCTTCTCCAATTGATTAAGTGGTGAATTTGTTTACGGAAATTATATTTCTGATATATCTTGCTTTGGATATTATTATTTTAGTGAAGTCGACTATGACAAAGTACTCCATAGGAGCGTACCGGACGCAACGAGGGTCCAAGTGGATACTTTGTGTGGTTAGTTGGGGACGCTTGACTAGCTTGTGTTTTGCCATGCTAGATGGTCGGTATTGTGAGTGATTCCATGCTAATACTGATGTCGCTAGTGTTATTGGTGTTGTGCTTGATTATTGTGCTTTGAGCGCGGTTATGTTGGGATCGGTTGATTCGGTGATTCGTTCAATCGATTGTTAATAACTAATGTAATTGGCGGCTTGAGTACAGGTGATGGAACTCATAGCGAGGATTGGAGTTAGTGCGAGGGTACTGATCGAGGTGTCGCACAGCGCATTATATATGGCCATGGGCCAATTTTGTATTTGCTTTATTATTGCAAGTTTGAGCAATATATTTTGTAGTGGACATAATTCATTTTTGGGCCCTAAGATGGCTATGTAAAGCAAATCCCTCATTTTAGAAGAGAGGGATAATTTTGGCTCCTTGGTGCTTTTATGAAATATCATACATACTCTAGATGAGGAAGCGTGAGCCACCCATATAGGGAGGGGAATTTGTACCCAATCTGCTGTCGTTTTTGTGGTGTGATTGTGCTCTTCTTCTCCAATTGATTAAGTGGTGAATTTGTGTGGAAGATAATTACCTTTAAGGCTTCACTTGATCTCCCCCCTAAGTCTGAGATGTATGGAGATGGAGGAGATCTAACCGTATGATACGGTTAATCTCATCTCGTGGGATTGACTCAAAGGGTGCATCCATACTATACTAGAAGGGAGGAAGCTTGTCCATTTTAATCCCATGTTTGGCAAACGATGTGGATATACTTACATACCATGTGTCCGCCCCGCTCTCAGCTAGTCGTCTGGATGACACCTCGGTAGTCTCAAGTGGGGTAAGTCCCAAACTCTATGAATGAATATCACTCTCTAGAAGATGGCATCAATCTGTAGTGCTGTCATGGCGAACTCTATCTGTATGATCTCTTGTGGGACTGAGGGCTTGCTCCGAATCATCGTAGACCCCATAGTCACCAGTAGCCGCTCAAATCTCCCCCACTTTGCTATCGGTAGATCACATCCCCAGAAGGGTGGTGCATACCATTGCCCTCATGTCATCTAGCTCCTCCTACTCCACCTCACTACTATGGTGTGGAGCTGACTCAAAGGCACATAATTCCGTGATATGTTGTCGTGCTCGGTCTACCTCAGACTTCTGCTGCTATGGCGCGGTCACCTCCTGTTGCTGTCTGATGCAATAGTGTCTCTTTGTGCCATAGCATCTTCATTAGATAGAGCCCCATGCATACCTGGTCATGAAAGTGGATCAACCGTGAGAGTGGACCAAAGCCGTGCCCCTCCTGAAAGAGGTAGTGGTATCGTTCCCGTACCTCATAGTTAGGCTGGGCAAGTACACAAGAAGGTTCCTGTGTCTCTATCGGCATAACCTACAGATCCGCTGCTGTGGGTGTGCATGCAACTCTCCTTGCCTTAATCCTTAGGAGACCCACATCTGCCCAATGGGAATGCTCAGTGCATGGAAGATTGCTCTATCCTCTAGGTATTGGGGTCTAATGATGAGCCTATCCTCGGTACTCTCAAGAAGTGGTTGTGATAGAACTAGATCTTGGTGGGGAAATCGTGGTCCCCCCTTTTCCAAAGTCCGAGAGGTATGGAGCTAGAGGAAATCTAACCGTATGATACGATTAATCTCATCTGACCAGAGGGTACCATTGCCGTTCCACACTGCTAAGTTCAATCTATTTTGTGCATGGGCCCGACACCGTTATGTGCTGTCCATCTCCCCTTCTTCCTTTTCTTCCCTATCTACTCTCTCTCTCTCAGATAATCACTTTACCATCCTTGTAGGCAGCCGATCTCCCTGCTTCTCTTGCTGCCATCATGTGTACCATCTCCTCCCTCTAGTGCTCTTGTTGTAAGAGTGTGAGGTCGTCATCCAAGTATAGCCTCGTCCCTTTCAAAGTTGCCCTCATGCTCATGAGGGTAGACCTGTCCATTGCAGTCCACAGAGAGAGAGAGAGAGAGAGAGAGAGAGAGAGAGAGAGAAAGAAAGAAAGAAAGAAAGAAAGTTTATTAAAGTCTTCGGAAGACCGATGGGTCTATGAGACTGTGAAAATGCACGATCCATTGCAGTCCACAGAGAGAGAGAGAGAGAGAGAGAGAGAGAGTTTAAAGCATAAATGCACGATCCATAATTCTATCCAAGTCTTAGTTTGTCTCTTAACTAAACTAGGTTGTCTAAGTAAGAGCTGCCCATAATTCTATCCAAGTCTTAGTTTGTCTCTCAGCTTTTGACTGTGTTGATTAAGTAAGAGCTGCTGTTTAGTCACCTTATGTTTTTATACATTTGCACAAGCAAGTTATTTTTGTGTCCTGAAATGTTTACGTATGGCAGTATTCCTTTATCTCAGTGTATCTGAGATCTATATTGCAATTTTGTCCATGATTGGACCAGTTTTCTATTTCTTGTCTTCTACTATTCACTCTCATTTGATTTTTCTCGTGCTTGATTTCTGCAGAAAAGGTTTCTTTTGTATGAAATCGGAGCTTGGGCAGTTTCAGTGGTGCTGAAAAGTGGAACTTCTCTGTTGTCTCTGGAAGATTTTGGTAGCCCCGTGCTGAACAGAAGTGTCGATTGTTCGAAAAGAGGAAATGAGGCTGAAAGTCTCGGGGTTTCAGTCCTGCGGTGGCTGGCAGCTTCATTGATTTTAGGGAGGTTGTCGAAGGATGTGGTATTGCAGTACCCTGACACTGCTTGGAATTTTGTGCGAAGTGTGAATAGGGTCCACTTTGATGCAGGTACTTCAGACATAGAGGTTGACAGAGAGCTGCTTAGACTGTTAATAAACCTGCAATGTTATTTAGGAATGTCTGCAACAAGCACATCTTTGGTGTCGGTGATTTGTGCCTCTGCAATATTGATGCCAGCAATTGGAGGCCCTCTTTTAGGTAAATTCACGTAATAACCCCAACTCCCTGTCCCCCCCTAGTAGGGTGCCAATGAATGATCGTGTTGTTTTCTAAATGAAGTTCACCGATCTATTTGTAGTGCGACAATACAATGGTAAGTGGCCTTTGTTGCTTCGATCAAGTTTTAAAGGGCAGCCAGTTAAGCGCCATGTAAGGAGTACTCTATGGTCACAAGGAACTCCTGAAAATATATCAATATTCTGGATATATATATTCTTTATTGAAAGAGTTTGGTGAGACTTTGTTCTAAACCCAAGTATCTGTTGAAAGAAATTTGGAGTTTTTTGTTAGACTTAATAGTATTTTTGACTAAAAACTGCCCTCAGTTTTAAGCACTCCTCTGATTGAATGGTGAGAAGTAACATTGTTTCTTGTGTCATTGAGGAAGGTAGTATGGGTGAAGGCATCTGGACTTTTACAGCCGTTGTTTGAAATACCATCATGTAGATGGAAAAGCATTTCCTTAGATTTTATAGGTGATCTGCCACAGACACAAGGAGGATATGATTCTACCTTTGTGGTAGTTGACCATCTTACTAATATGGCTTACTTCATTCTGATGAGAGAGTCAGTAAGTGCCGTCCAAGTAAGGAATTTATTTTTAAGTAACATATTTCGTCTGCATGGATTATCGAAATCCATAGTATCAGACAAGGATACATGGTTCACAGTTAATTTTGGACAACTGCATTCGATGCACTTAAGACAAGTTGAGAATGAGTAGTGGGGACAATCTTGAAATGGATGGTCAAAGAGAGAGGTTAATCAAACGGTTGAAGATATGATGAGAGCATTTGTTTCATTAAGGCAAATTTAAGGCAACGTAGATATGCTGAGAGCATATGTTTCCTTGGTAACCATTGTTAGAGTTTGTATGTAATGATAGAAAGCATTCATCCGCAGGGATAAGTCCTTTCGAGCAGACTCAGCCTTCATCATGGCTGAGTCTACCCTTCACCTCCGGAGTGCTGACATAAACTCAGTTTGAAGACTTTGTATAAATGGATGCTCAAGTATGCGTGGGTGTGTAGATTTGTTTGTGTGAGAGCATATTTTTATACTATGGTCTACATCCACTATTGGGCACTGATGACGTCAGTGGGGATGTCATAGTAGCTAGTCCCTGCTATGCATGATAGAGTTTATGGTTTTCAACCTTGTGAGTGACTATCATGAGATTGAAACTGCACTATGCTGTGTTTTTAGAGGATGAGTTTGGGAATGTTCTTGGATTCATCTAGGTATATGAATTATGGATTTAGGCCGGCTAATCCAACTACGGTTGGGACTCCACAAAAAGTGCCTATTGCCGCGAATTATGTAATCCACATGCGAAATGTGCTAGAGTTTGCCAAGTCATACATCCGTCGAGTCATGGACATGGCCTAAGACTCACATGGATGAGAAGAAGTTATAGAGAATTTGATGAAGGAGAGTTTTTCTCAAGATCCCTTTGCACGCTAAGTCCTTCACTACAAGATGAGCGTTGTCACATTAATATTGTGGGCCATGGTTAATCCGAACGAAAGAATCAGCAAGTTTGCCCATTGTTAGAATTACCACAACCCAAGGTGCATCCATGATTTCATGCATCTTTGTTTAAACGTTTTTTACAACCAATTGATGGAATTGTTATGTTACAGGGACTAGAGAAAATTGCAAGACCACCAACCCAACAAGAATCCTAGACCGGAGAAATGAGTGTTTGAAATCGGAAGATACTCACGGTGCTGTTTGCTTAGCTTGATCTTCCTCTATTTGAGGCAATCTTTTACTAGATCTAGAGAGCATTTATAGATGTGTCATCGAGGACATTGAAGAGGCAAGGAATGCCACATTCTAGTTAGAATGTAATAGGACCTCATATGGTTTGGTGACAGAAAATCCTTTAGAGAGACCCTTGTAATGTATATGATGTAAAATGGGTGGTTGTTATGTGTGCTGAAATAATTATGGTCAAGGAATTGTTTGTCAAGTTCTTTGGTGGTGGGTTCCCAGACTAAAGGTTTTAATGGACCTCCGTGCATATTTTGTTTAGGTTGATTTGATAGTCATGTGCCTAGTTAATGTGGACATCCAAGAGGGCTAAATGTTTAATGCATGTCTGGTAGGCACATGGCAAGAAGCCATGTTAAGCAATGAAACTTCTAGGAGATCATGGGGCGACTGCATCGTGCGGAGGTAGGAGATTGTCAGACTGGATATGATTTTCAACCACTACGTGAGTGTGAGCAGATTACAATGGGATGGGTGGAGATTTAGTCTCGAAAATGTGTGAGCCTGATTAGGAGACATGGTTGTGAGAAATGAACATACATGTTAGATTATGCATTTACGGGAGTTTGTGTCACGGAATTGTATTTATTCTATGAAATAAAGAGAACTATTTATTTTGACTCTGGTCAAACAGAGTTGACTTTGGTTAACTAGAGAAACTTTCCATTGTATTATTTGCATTTGTATATGTGCATTGTGGGGACGCCTACAGATAGTCCAGTGAGTACATCATGCATTTGCTAACCTCTAATGTGTGAAAGGTGTTGGAATTGTGTTATTTGTGACAGCAGATTGGAGAGTGCTAAATTCCCCCTTCTTTAAGGAGAAACTATACTGAAGTGGGCGACCAGCTTTAAAGAAAGGGTCCACAAGAGAAAAAGCAACGCAACGATTTTGGGTGCCCACTTTTAGTAAAAAGCTTTTGCTTTCCAGTCCAGCCAGCCTACTTTGGCAAAAAGCTCCAGCTTTTTGGGGGAAAGGCCAAAAAGCATGGCTGACCTCCTAGTCTACAAATTTCAGAGCTTTCATACTCTTTGTACAATTTGAGTTCTACCAATCTTCTTGTGCCCCTGCAAGCTAACTTTGTAACAAGTAATTTTTGAAATAAAATCCTTCGGGGAGGGGGGGGGCAGCCCTTAGTTCTCTACGATTTGCTGTGAAGAAGGTCGATTTCTGTTCGAAGTTTTGGAGCTGTCAAAACAGCAATCAAACCGTTGCTGATTCCCTGTCAGAGATCCAGCGTTTGTATCCACAAATTGTGATTGTAGAACTTTGAAATTAATTCTTCTTAGAACCAATTTGGATCAGCGAGTGAATCCTGTTGGGATATGTGTGATCAAGTGCTTGCTCTAGTAGCAGTCATATGATTATGTGTGTGTGTGTGTGTGTGTGTAGAGAAGCACACTTAGTGCTATGGACCATGACACAGGTGGTGATGCAGTACAAGGCCCCCACCTGGGGAGGTGCCTATGATGTAGGAGTTATCTCCTTTGATGTAGGAGAGGTGCCTATGATTTAGGCCACCCTCTCTCTCATTCTATAAAAGAGAGGCTTCCCTCTCAAATCAATAGAACACACACTCTTTGGCTCATTTGTGTTTTCACTCCCTCTTGCCATGATGCATCTTTTCTCTCCCAGTTTCCAACATGTGGTATCAGAGCCACCTCGAGCCTCTAGCCCATTCTACCTCCAAAATGCCACCTCATCGCCTTCTTCTCCACCCTCCACCTTCTTCCTCATTTCGCCCCCTTTCTCTCCAAAGCTTGCAGAGCTTAGTTCTCCTTCTCTGTTGCGCCATTTGCCAAGCCCTCTGAGTTGAAGCATCTTCGTCTTGGGGCAACCCTCTGGCCCCCGCCAGTGGAATTAGAGAATCCTCGCCTTTGTCGTCCGTGCCGATAGTTTCTTACCCGCCGATGTGTCGCAGAATTCTTACGAAATCCTCTGCCAATTCCTTCTAGGCACGGGTGGGCAGACCATAAGCTACCTTGTGTTCAAATCTGAGCTTAAATGCTTGCTGGAATGAGGAGAAATTGCAAAAAGAACAGTTGGACTTGGCGCAACTCTCACGAGTGATACTGCGCCCAATTTCGCCTATCCATGTTGGTGGACAATCTCTGGTATAAGACTTTCAATTGTGCATTAAAAGCCCTCTCTGTTATGCTTCAGAGTGTCTGAATTCAGCCCTCCAATTTGCTCTAATATTCTGCAAGTCAGTTTGGCAGTTTTTGACATTTGATGCGAAAATTCAGTTCTTGTGGGTGTTGAGGATGATTTACTATCAGTAAAACTTTCAGTTAGTAATGCTCATTCAGAATACCTAGCTCTTGTATCTCTTCCAATGCTTCATATGTGAAAGCAAAAGAGAAGAAACAAGCACCTAGATATGTCAATAGAAAGGTGACAAAGCTTGTGAAGAAAAAGCCATATAAGCCATATTATTATTTTGATGCAAAAAGATTAGGATTCTCTGATTTTATGGCTTGCAATATGCACTTGTATGGTTGAGATTTATAGCCATTTGTAAGAGAGCAGACACTGCCTAAACATAAAGGTAAGACCCTCTCATGGCTACCTTTAAGATAGAAAAATTCAATGGCCAAGGCTTTCATACGTGGCAAATGAAAATTAAATTTGTGCTTATGAAGAAGAATTTGTGGGATTTAGTCAAGTCAGGGAATCACTCATCACAAGAGGGTGAATCCACCACAACTAAAGGAAAAGGGAAGGCAAGTGACTCCACTTCAACAACACCAGCAGATGCTAAAAGATTAGAGAAAGCCTATGCAATCATTGCATTAGGTTTGGGAGATGATTATGTGCATCATGTTTCATATTTGGAATCTCCTTCTGAGGCTTGGCATAAATTAGATGTGTTATTTGGTACTAGCTCTCATTTTTGTAAGTTGAATCTGAAAATTAAGTTCTTTGAACTCAAGATGGATGGAGACACTGTTGTAGCTCATGTCAACACCGTGAGGAGTCTTATAACAAGATTGGTCTCAATCAACTCTCCAGTCACTTAAGCTGATGCAATGGTTGTGCTCTTGAAGAGTATGCCTCAGGATTTTGACTATGTTGTGACTACTTTGAAGAATCTTCCCCAACCAACACTAGAGGGCATCATCAGTGCTCTACAAGAAGAAGATAGAAATAAGACTTCAAGGAAGATACAGTGAAGTTCTCATCAAAGGGCAAGTACAAAGCATGCAAGCATCGTGAAAAGGCCAATCATTTTGAAAAAGATTGCTATAGGATCAATCCATGCACTTATTGTGGCAAAAACAATCACTTTGTGAAGTTTTGCACTGAGAAGAAGAAAGTCAAGGCAAATATGGCTGAAGAAAGAACTCCATCAGCAAATGAAGTAACGAATTTTGTGCTAGCATCAGCAAATGAAGATGAAGATAAAGATTGGACCTTCTAAAGTTCAACATCTTTTGAACTTTTGTCATCACTTGGTCATGTAGTCAATTTTGAGGTTCTTTGTCTGGAGTAGTACTCCAAAAAGAATGTTATGGTTATGTTTTTTAATCCTTATACTCTTTGTAAATCACCTCTGGTCACCATATGATGTAGGCCATGTGATATGTTTTTGCCTCCATGGTACCTCTTGCAGACATGAAAAACTAGGTTCACACAAAGGCCTAAGATTAATCCTTGTACATGCAAGGGAGATAACCATTGGGGGGGGTTATCCCATTTTGTAAATCTTGACCCTTGGGCACCTTTGCTAGCATGAGATCCTAGCCATAGATTTATGCTTGATCACCATGAGATGGCATATGAAACTATGTGACTAGATGTATCCTTGACATAACATTAGGTAAACTCTTGAGGGGGGGTATGTTGGGATATGTGTGATCAAGGGCTTGCTCTAGTAGGAGTCATATGATTATGTGTGTGTGTGTAAAGAAGCACACTTAGTGCTATGGACCATGACAGAGGTAGTGATGCAGTACAAGGCCTCCAGTTGGGGTGGTGCCCATGATGTAGGAGGGGTGTCTATGATTTAGGCCACCCTCTCTCTCATTCTATAAAAGAGAGTCTTCCCTCTCAAATCAATAGAACACACACTCTTTGGCTCATTTGTGTTCTCACTCCCTCTTGCCATGATGCATCTTTTCTCTCCCACTTCCCAACAAATCTGCTCCTAGTAAGAATTTAAAATTTTAGAACAATCTACTTTTATCTTACATGGCTGATTCTCGAGAAGATGAAAGTTCAAGTAGTAAGTGACCCAACAAGAAAAGATGTGAAGAGCCAGATTATGATCTTGACGAAAATGAAAGAATCCTCAATTTCAACATCTCTTTGAAACTGGCCACATGGAGCAATTGTCCAAACATATGTTGATCACTTCTCCTAATAGATTGAGCCGGTAGACGTTCCCCTAGCCCCATCACCTTCCTCTTCAAAAGAATCATCCTGAAAGCGCCTTGGATCTCGGCATAGGGGAAGAAGCAGAAGATGCGGTAGAAGATCCTCAAGTCCCTCTTCATCTAGCACAAGTTCATCTTCATGCTCATCCTCTTCATTTGGATCTTCAAGTCAAAGAAAGCGGAAGCGTTCCAAGACCATGGTCAAGAGGTAAATCCATTCGGTTTCTTCTTATGATGGAGCTTATGAGATAAAGCATTGCAATTCATCCAGTAGTTTGATGTGGCCTTTGGCACGGAGAAGTTTCAGGGTCATCCAAGTTAAGGATGGTGAGCCTGCATCTCACAGGTACAACCAGTGCTTGGTAGAGTGCACATTTGGTTGATGGTGCCGTTCCCAAGAAGTGGAGGCATTTCAAGAAGCTATTCTACTAGCAGCTTCTTGATGAAGTTCATAATGCTTGGGAGAGTTTATGCATAAAGCCAAGAGAAGACATCGAGACTTATAATCAAGAATTTTGGGATGCATATCTTCAGATCACCCCGTTTCAGGAAAGTCTGAAGAAGGCAAATCTTCGAAAGTGTCAAGAGGATTGCCACCCAAGTATGAGCTTTTGTGAATATCCTTCTCGATACAAAGATCTAGGATCTCATGCATTCAACATTGGCCGCATTCAATGCCGGATCTTGCCTCCTTTCAAATAGGGAAGAAAGGGGGATCAGAGAAGAAGAACTTCGTGGTGCTATGAGTTTGAAAGAAAGAGTTTTAATGTAAGAGGCCGAGGGGAAATCAGAATCCTTACAAAGGCAAGGTTTATCGCACACTAGAACAGATCGAGTACTTCCGTTAAGGAAGGAAAGTCTTCTTGATCAGAAAAGAGGGGCATGCGGCTGCCCAATGCCCTGAAAGCCCCTGACCTTTAGGGAGCAGAAAAAGCCACACGAGCCACCAAAGACCGTGGTGGTAGGAGTGCTCGATGTACTAGGGAGAGTGGTCAATCTAGAGGGAGGGCAAAGTAAGAGACCAGAACATTTTAATCTTGTTCAAGACAGGAGCTAGACACAGCTCTATTTTGGAAGACCTAGCCTTGAAGTTATGAATTAAAACATAAACTCAGGACGAGCACTTGACGTCGAGCAGATTTTTCGGGGAGACTCTGTTCTGTTATACCCCCTATTGGGAAGATTAGGATTCACATCGAGGATTATGTGAATTAAGAAGGGTTTTACATCTCGCCATTGAAGCATCACGATGTAGTTTTGGGGATTCCTAGGTCTCTTAGAAAGGGAGTGCATCTTTTGATGCTCGAGATGACACTTGTTTTTACCCATAGAAACATGAGCACAAGATTGTTGCCAAAAGAAAAGGAGAAACAATTTCTATTGTTTTGAATGGTTCAGTTGTGAAATCAATAAAGTTTTCTATTGTTGCATATATGATTTTCATCAAAGATAAAGAAAATGATCAAAAAATTGAGTTCATTGGAAAACGAAAAATCTTCTTGAGTCTTTTAAGGATTGTTTGTCAGAGTCTGTTCCAGGAGAATTACTGCCCGAGTGCCCGAAGGATCACACCCTTGAGCATGTACTAGGGCATGAGCCTTCAATTTGGCCACCTACCACTTTTGATGACCAAGACGACCCTTGTTTTTACCCATAGAAACAAGAGCATAAGATTATTGCCAAAAGAAAAGGAGAAACGATTTCTATTGTATTTAATGGCTCAGTTGTGAAATCAATGAAGTCTTCTATTGTTACGTATATGATTTTCATCCAAGATAAAGAAAATGATAGAAAAGTTAAATCGAGTCCCTTGGAAAAAGAAAAATCTCAATTTGTTGAGTCTTTTAAGGGTTTTTCTTAGAGTTTGTTTCAGGAGAATTACTGCCCGAGCGCTGGAGGATCGCACCTTTGAGCATGTACTGGGGTGTGAACCTCCAAACAAGCCACCTTACAGAGTGAGTGCAGCCTGAAATGAAGAGATTGTGCATCAGGGACAAGATCTACTATCTAAAGAACTGATTAGGTCCAGTTTTCTATTCATGTGTGTTGCTAAGGATGGATCATTTCGAATGTGCGTAGACTATAGAGCCCTTGGAAAATGACAATAAAAAATCGTTTTCCCATTCCTTGATTTGATGATGTGTTAGATAGGCTGGCTGGAGCCTCAATTCAGCAAGATACATCTCAAAAGTGGCCATCATCAAATATGGATACATCTTGAAGAGATTTATAAAACAGCCTTTCATACTTCTTTTGGGTTGTATAAGTATTTGGTAATGCCCTTTGGTCTCACAAATGCTCTTGGATGATCGATCTGATTTTCAGACCTCATCGGCACTTTACAGATGCTTCATTTAATGATATTCTTGTACTTTCAAGGTCAAAAGAAGAGCACGGGGAGAACTTATCCGTAGTGTTTGTAGAGAAGGGGGAAGGGCAGATTTGGAGATGGGGAGAGAATAGCAGAAGGAAGGGAGGAGAAGAGAGGAGAAGGGGAAGGAGAGAGGAAGAGAGATAGGGATGAGGGGATAGAGAGAGAGAGAGAGAGGGAGGAGAGAGAGAGAGTGTGAGCGTAGGCAGGAAGGAGGAAGGGAGAGTAGATAGGATTAGATGTCACATCAAAAGGTACATAGTAGGGGGTGGATGGAGACTTATATAGTCCCTCCACATTTTCCACGTGAAGGGCCTCTAACTTGGCCTCTTTTTCCCCTTCATTACAGCCATCCCTTCCCATAGAATTTTGCCCTCAAAATTTCATATGTGGGCTGTTAAATAGGTGCAACAAACAGCAAATAATAATCAGCCCGGTAGGAGATAGGGGTTGTCTTGGACAATGCTCTTTGGTTGCCGTGAGTTCTCATCCTCAGGGAGTCCCTGCCACTTGATAAGATACTCGGTGTAGACTTTGTTTTTTTGTTTTTTTTCCCAAGAAAAAGACTTCTATTAAGTAAGAGAAAAAACCCGCGAGAGCAAGCTCAAAGCGGAATACATCATGAAATCATAAGGATGAATAAAAAAACCCCCCTAGAGTGAGGTGGAAAACAACCAAGGCTGAGGCTGAAAGTGCCACCTCAACCCTGTAGTAGTTTCAGAGAAGAAAGGAGAATCCTTCCATTCCCTGAAGAAAGAAGCCCTCCTAGCTGAGGCTGCACGGGAGTCTCCCTGCATATCCGTCCATACGGCCATCAAAGTATGTACGATGTCTGTCCAGATACTAGCCAATGTGTGCGAGGGATGAACCTGAGTACCCTCCAAAGCCTCTGTGCATCTGGCTCTCCAGATATGCCAGGATGCTATGCTCGCTAGAATCTCCCAAGAAGTATCCACAGAGGCATGTACAGCTGTAAAAGGAAGGTGTGGTACCACATCCAACGAACAGGACTCAATCTGATGACGTCGAACCGAAATGGCCCGAGAGGAGTCAACTTTCTCATAGAAAACCTGAGGTCCTGTAAGAGAAAGCCAAGCCACTGAGCCCCATGTCATAAAAAATGGGGGATGGACAAAGTGACTGAAAATCCTGGCTACCCCCATCCAAATCATCCTTGCCTGTCTGCAATCCCATAAGCAATGCTGAATAGACTCCGAAGCAGAAAGGCATCGAGGGCATGTAGGGCCGGCTCCGAACCTGGACCTCCAAAGGTTCACTGCAATCCCTCCATGGATAGAAAGCCAAAAGAAGATAGTGATCTTTCTATTCCTGTGGGATTTCCAGAGTCTCCTTTAGAAGCACCTCTGCAGATTCGCAGTAATATCAAAAGTCTCCCAATGAGGAACTCTGGACGGTCTCCAACCTCTACTACTGAGCTGATATCTCCTGGCATTACTGACCGTGTAACGAAAGAAGGGGATGCTCTTCTCTCGATGCCCTGCGTCAATCCACTCCCACTCTCCAGGGTCCCACTGCAAATACCTGATGGGAACTCCCCCATAGAGCAAGAGCCTCTAAGACCCGGTGGAGAGTAGCCGGGGGTCTGGGTCTAGGAACCACTCTGAATCTGATCCCTGTATCAAAGGACCTACAACCCTGATAGGTTGAAAAGCAGACTCAAGCAAGATGTCCTCTGTGGACCTGAGCAATCTGCCACCATCTTGGATACTAAAAACCAAAGCATCCTCCTGTGCATCTCGAAAGGCCAAAACCTGAAGCGGAACCCCGCCTCTCGAAAAAGTACCTGCCCAAGTGGAGGAAGTGAGTGGCATATCATTTGTGTATGTAGACTTTGTTTCGGAGTACGTTATCCTTGAAACCCATGATGCGCTCCGGAACATAGAGTATGTGGCCCTCCTTATCCATAGGTGGTAGCTCAGGAAGGACTTGGACATGCTGTCCGACATGTGGCTTTAGCAAGGACACATGGAAAACATTATGAATCCTGGAGGTCTTGGGTAGCTCCAACTGATACGCCACCTTGCCAACTTTGTGGATGATCCTATATGGACCATAATACCTGTGAGCAAGCTTCGTGTTGGTGTTACCTTTCAGCGAGGCATAACGGTTCTTATGGAGGCGTAAGTGCACATAATCCCCTTCTTCAAAAGATAGATACCTCCTGTGTTCACCGCATACTTCTTCTGCTTGGCTTGGGCATCTTGCATATTCTTTTTAGCCAATTGCAGAAGGGCATCCATACTCTCCAAGTCATTTCTTGTTTGCTAATTTTTCACAGCCATGTCTGCAACTAAAGATGGCATACCCAGTGTGCATCCATACATAGCCTCGAACGAGCTCATGCCAATAGAGATGTGCTTGGTACTGTTGTAACAAAATTCAGCAAGTGCCAACCACTTATCCCAAGACTTCTGTGTGTCATGACAGAGATGCCTCCAGCCATTTGTTCACCCTTTCTGACTGTCCATCCGTCTCAGGGTGGTAAGCAGTGCTAGGTGTAAGAGAAGTACCCACTACTGTAAATAACTCCTGCCAAAAGTGACCCATAAATTTTGCATCTCAGTCGCTTACAATCTCTTGAGGGAAGCCACGATGCTTAATAACATACTCGATGAACTGCCAAGCAACCTGTGATGCTGAATAACGGGTCTTAGTGGGTATGAAATGGGCCTGCTTTTTCATTCTGTCAACCACCACAAAAATGATATCCAATCCCCGCTCTGTGGAAGGCAACCCTGTGATGAAGTCCATAGCAATGCGAGTCCATTTGCCTTCTGGAATAGGTAATGGCTGCACGAGAGCCGCAGGTAACCGGCTGTCCACTTTATTGTGCTGGCAGGGCAAACATTCACTGACAAATTTAACTACATCCCGCCACAAGCCATCCCAGATAAAGGTCTGTTTGAATTTTTCATATGTCTTAGTAATACCCGCATGTCCTGCCATAGGACATGAGTGCATTTCTTGTAAGACCAGCAGTCGGTACTTTGAATCTGGCACCAAATAAATTCTGTCCTTGCACCACAACGGCCCATTATGCAGCTTAAATTCAGCATGCCCCTGGCTCGATGGCCTTTGTAACTCCACAAATATCGAAGCTGCATGTATTCTTCGTGAATACCATGAATCCACTCCTGGTAGATGGTAGAAATGGTAGACAAACTGCAAGCCCATATACAGGATAAGTCATCTGCAACCACGTTTTCTTTCCCTTTCCTGTTTTCAATGTCGAAATCATAAGACTGAACCTTAGCCAGCCACCTCTTCTGCTTCATTGACAAGTTGGGCCGCATAAGGAAATACCTGAGTGTCCCTATGATTTGTCTTAACCTTGATTTTGCTACCGTATAGGTAGTGGTGCCATTTTTCGAAAGCATGGAGGATAGCCAACATCTCCTGATCATACACATGATAATCTAGTTCCTTGGCATCCAATTTCCTGCTTTCAAAAGCAATTACCCCGTGTTCCTGCCTTAGCACAGCCCCTAATTCTTTGCCATTGGCATCTGCCTCCACAATGAAAGTACGTGAAAAATCAGGGCATACCAACACAGGAGCATGAGTGAGGGTGAATTTCAGGTCTTCAAAGCTGTGCTGTGCATCTGTAGACCACATAAAAGCATCCTTCTTCAAAAGGTCTGTCAGAGGGGCTGCCCTCTTGGCAAACTTGCGAATAAAGCGCCTGTAAAAAGAAGCAAGACCTAGAAATCCCCTCAACTGAGTAGGGTTGTGTGGCTGCAGCCAATCCTCAATGCATTTCACCTTTGTAGGATCCACTCGAATGCCATCCTTGCTCACAATGTGACCAAGATACTCAACCTCGTGTGCCATAAAAGTGCAGTTGCTGGCTTTAGCATAAAGCTGATGCAACCTCAAAATTTCCAGCACTTGCTTGACATGTCTGATGTGCTCCCACTTATCCTTGCTGTAAATGAGGATGTCATCAAAAAATACCAGCACATATATGTATATATATGTATATGTATATATATATATATATATGTATGTATATATATATGTATATATGTATATATATATGTATATATGTACCAGCACATATATGTATATATATGTATATGTATGTATATATATATATATATATATATATATATGTATGTATATATGTATATATGTATGTATATATGTATATATATATGTATATATGTATATATGTATATATCAAGAAAGAGACTTCTATTAAGTAAGAGAAAAAACGTGCGAGAGCAAGCTCAAAGCGGAATACATCATGAAATCATGAGGATAAATAAACCCCCTCAAAGTGAGGTGGAAAACAACCAAGGTTGAGGCTGAAAGTGCCACCTCAACCCTGTAGGAGTCTCAGAGAAGAAAGGAGAATCCTTCCATTTCCTTGAAGAAAGAAGCCCTCCTAGCTGAGGCTGCACGGGAGTCTCCTTGCATACTCGTCCATACGGTCATCAAGGTATGTACGGTGTCTGTCCAGATACTAGCCAATGTGTGTGAGGGATGAACCTGAGTTCCCTCAATGCCTCTATGCATCTGGCTCTCCAGATATGCCAGGATGCTATGCTCGCTAGAATCTCCCAAGAGGTATCCACAGAGGCATGTACAGCTGCAAAAGGAAGGTGTGGTATCACATCCAACGAATAGGACTCAACTTGATGACGTTGAATTGAAATGGCCCGAGAGGAGTCAAGTCTCTCATAGAATACCTGAGGCCCTGCAAGAGAAAGCCAAGCCACTGAGCCCCATGTCATAAAGAATGGGGAGTGGGCAAAGTGACTGAAAATCCTGGCTACCCCCATCCAAATCATCTTGCCTGTCTGCAATCCCATAAGCAATGCTTAATAATCTCCAAAGCAGAGAGGCAATGAGGGCAAGTAGGGTCGGCTCCGAACCTGGATCTCCAAAGGTTCACTACAATCCCACCATTGATAGAAAGCCAAAAGAAGAGAGTGATCTTTCTATTCCCGTCGGATTTCCAGAGTCTCTTCCAGAAGCACCTCTGCAAGTCCACAGTAATATCAAATGTCTCCCAATGAGGAACTCTGGAAGGTCTCCAACCTCTACTACTGAGCTGGAATCTCTTGGCATTACTGACCGTGTAACAAAAGAAGGGGATGCTCTTCTCTCGATGCCCTACATCAATCCACTCCCACTCTCCAGGGTCCCACTGCAAATACCTGATGGGAACTCCACCGTAGAGCCAAAGCCTCCAAATCTGGTGGAGAGTAGCCGGGGGCTTGGGTCGAGGAACCACTTTGAATCTGATCCCTGCACCAAAAGACCTACAACCCTGATAGGCTGAAAAGCAGACTCAAGAAAGATGTCCTCTGTGGACCTGAGCAATCTGCTACCATAAGCATCCTCATGTGCATCTCGAAAGGCCAAAACCTGAAGAGGAACACCGCCTCTCGTAAAAGTATCTGCCCAAGTGGAGCAAGTGAGTGGCATATCAACTGTGTCTACCCAATCCACTAGAAGGGCTGCCTCAATCTGCGAGATCCTTCCTGCACTCCCTCTGAGATGTCATGTCAACTGAGATTTGGTCTCCTTTGGAAGCCTGCGGAAAGCTTTCCATGACCCCAAAGATGATGCGGGTCCCCTCTCCCACCTGGACCACTGCATGTAGAGTGAGGCACCAAGTGGTCTGCCACGATCATCCAATATACTGTCATTCCACATGATCGGTTGCCTATCAATCTCTTCACGAGAGGAAGGAGGAATCCTCCGAAGAGTGCTCCTGAAACTGGCCCATGCTTTCAGTATGGCAACCATGAGAGGGGGCGAAGGTGATCTGAGGTGTGCTGTGGTGAAAATCTGCCTAATACTGCTCATCCAGTCTCCTCCTGAAGAAGGTGTGCACGTCTGTATGCTGCTAATAAGAAATGCCTTCCACGGCTCCTGCCCTGGCATAAGTCCCCGCACCACCATCTTGCAGAGTAAAGCTCTGCACTGTAAATCCGGATCAATAATATTGAGACCCTAACATTGAGCATACAAATTTGGGTGCCATCAATCCTTAAAAACAATAGACACATGAGAATCTATGTAAATCTATTGAAATGAGGACACCCTTCATCATGGAGATTTTGGTTTGGTTCGTGGTTTCCCTCAAGTGCCTTTATTCTTCTTTTAATTTTAGGAAATTATCCACAAAATTTACAAATTACCTAGCTTTGTTGTTGGTAGGTTTGAGTATTCATTAGTCCCTCTTCATCAATCCACCAACGTAAGTTCATCAAGCCTCATGCCTTTCTTGATCATGTAAGTACTTTGCTTAGTTGTATATTTCTTTCTCGCATTATTTCATTTCCATTATGCTTTCCTAGTCTTGCTTTTCCTTTCCATTCCATTTCATGTCTTGCATCTTCAGTTGCAAAGAAGAATATCTGATTCAACTTATCTATGTCGCATCGAAGTTGTTGAAGCCTCTCTAAAACAATTAAAGAATCCACATTTGGCAAATAATCTATGAGCTGGTTTAAAAAAAGGCGCTCTCTATCACAATGTTTACTGTCTTAAAGTGAGCGTAGTTTTAAACACAGACTATAAAACCTTACACAAAGATACTTGGATATTAAGTTTTGTAACATCCTCCCATTCCAACCCATGCATCTGCTAGGTTGTTGTTCATATTCAACAACGTGTGCATTGTGTTGGCCCGTGGGTCTCTAGTCAAGTATGGCTAAGATTACTTAATAAAAATTTACGATTATAGCTGTCCCCTTGAGAATGCTCTCAAGCTTGTTTTTTTGAGAACTTGAGTTGCTGCAGCAATACGAATGGGTGGTGTTATTGAAGGAGGGTGGAGCACTGATCCAAAATCTTGTCGATAACAATATTGAAATGATGTACATTCTATGCAAATCTAGTAGCAAACAAGGATCTAGTAGATGTAGTTTGCACACCTTGAGCTCATTGGCTTCTAGGATGGGCAGAGGATAAATAAGAACCGGAAATTGATATATGAGTGCAATACGAATTTGAAAGCTTAGAAATCCATAGATCATCAATCACTTTTCCAATAATGTTTACATACATACATAGATACGTATGCATACATACATACATATATAAATACACACATTCATCAATCACTTTTTCGATAATGTTATATACATACATAAATATGTGCGCACACCCATGCACACACAAGCATGCGCATGTAGGCATACACACATATATAGATTATCTAATTTCTATCTATGTAACTTACAAATAGCATGCATCAAGATGGAAAGTTTATAAGCTTGCCGATTCACCCAAAGTGAATATAGCTTGTCAAATGTAGCAATTCCGTGGTATGAGCATCAAAGCAAATCTATGAGACTTTGTGATTTGTTGCTTACCTGTTTCCGCGAGAAGATTACTTATGTAGAAGTAATTTATCTTTTCGTAGCATTGACCATGATATATTCTAGATTGTTCTAATATGCTTATTACTTTCGAGATTAAGTTAATTATGCTAGCATACATGGTTTTGTCTTTTCCTTGCGATCATTTATTTATTTGTTTAGTTTTTGGGATGGGGGATGGGGTGCTAGGTGCACCTTTGGTCTCTCTAGCTCCCAAAGAATTGGAAGATTTAGTGGAGCGGCTACTTTCTGAAGTTTCCAGTCCTCTTGAGGCAGATACATCTTGGCGGTGGTAAGCTCAATTTCTTTGCTCCTTTTTAAACTATTCAACTACTTTCTATTGTGAGAGAGTGTGTGCACACACATGCGTGCATGCACATGCATGTGGGTGCTCTTGTGTGGATAGTATCAATGTTGCAATTTGTGCTTGCTTGCATGGCACTCTTTTCTTGGACAACTACTTGAAGAACCAAACAATCAGTCATGGTAACCTTTGGTAAGCATGGATCTTTTTCACGTGTTAATTTTTTTATACCATGTTTACATTGTGAAGTAAAAAAAAACTAGCTCCATAAACTTTTGCCAGTATTTCCTATTGACATACAAGTATACCTTCAAAAATTTTGGTTCTGCTAGTGTATTACGTTAGTAGTCTTTCTACTACTCGCTCTTTTATTTTAACTAAGAGGTGAGGACATTTTGGGGCTGTACCAATCAGAATGCATTTTGACTAGACTTTGATGGTTGAGATGTCGCAACCTCTTATGCCATAAGTGTGTATTTGAAATGATAGACTCAGCTATTGCATTTTCTTGGCCCCTTCTTGATATGCATCAAGATGATAGAGCCCTTAGGAAGGTGTTCCAATAAGTAGTATGCAGTTATCATGCCCTTCACCTCCGGAGTGCCGACAGAAACTCAGTACGAAGACTTTGTATAAATGGATGCTCAAGTATGTGTGGGTGTGTGGATTTGTATGTGTGAGAGCATATGTTTATAGTATCGTCTACACCCATTGTTGGGCGCTGATGACATCAGTGGGAATGTCATAGTAGCTAGTCCTTGCTATGCGTGATGGAGTTTATGGTTTTCAACCTTATGAGTGACTATCATGAGATTGAAACTGCACTAGATTGTGTTTTTAGAGGATGAGTTTGGGCATGTTTCTGGACTCATCTAGGTACTTGGTATATGTAGTTATCATACATGCCACAATGATAACCATCAAAAATCACTTTGAAGCCTTTGGTAGAAATGTCTGAGATAAAGATCAGACTCTTTTGTGTATGTGGAACATACAACACTTCCACAAGGGTAACTATATCTCCTGAAATCATAGTGGTTTCAACTTGGCCACTTCCTCTCACAGGATAGGAGGCTTTATTAGCACATGTGACAATGCCCCCCTTAGGGGCATCATCCAAGGATTGAAATAACTTTTTGGAGGTGCTAATGTGCTTCGAAGCACCACTATCAAAATACCAATCGGACACAGAATCTGAAACTGATAAAGCTTCATCATGCTTCGACGGATTGTAATGGCATGTGACAATAAATGCCCACTCTTACATGAACCATATTTGTTTCCTCATGGCTGTGCTCAGCAATGTGCTTTTGACACTTTGAGATGTCATGTCCGAGCTTCTTGCAATAGTTTGCATCTCTTTTTCTTCCTGCCATCACTCTGGCTAGAAGAAGATGAGGTACCAAGAGTAGCTTTGGGCTTGCTGAAATCCCCCCCCTTTTCCCTTTGCATTTGTAATGAGTGGCAAAGGCTAGGTCTGCATTGATGGAGACAGCCGTATTCGAACGGCTTTGTTCCTCCTGCATGGGCAAGGTGACAAGTTGATCAAAGTTGTAGTAGTTGGGGTTGCCCATAGCCGTTAACCTCAATGTCGTAGCAAAGCCCTGATAAGAATCGGGAAGGCCACTCAGCGTAGTGGACACAAACTGAGAATCGAGCACAATATCTTGTCAACATTTATGAGCTGCTTGCTAAAGTCCTTGAATTTTGTGAGATAGGCATCCATGCTGCCCCTTGATATTGTCCAATCGCTTGTGCAAAAAGGAAACTATGGCCTCATTGCGAGTCTGATAGCAATTAGCCAATATTGGTATCCCATGCAGCCTTGGCTATCCTGAAAGACCGAATATGAGTTATAATGAACCTGTTGCAAGACAAGGCAATCAAAGCATGTGCCTGTACATCTCTCAGATCCCATCGGATCCAATCTGGCATGGGAGGCATTCAGGCAGCAATGGTAGATGATCCAAATGTAACAACAGTGCCACCGCTCGGAGTGGTGGTGGTGATGGCAACATGCGCGTGCGCTTGAGAGGCAGGCCTAGTCTTTGATCTTGCAACAGTACCCGAAATTTCTTGGCAACCGATTAGTGGTGTACCATGTATGAACGTGGGATAGCTGGTGCTATCAAGCTTGTTCTCAGCTGAAAGCATTCCAAGCAAATGATTGCTTGCCTTTGCAAAAATCCCCAAAAGAGATGTGCTTTGCAAATGTCAAAACCTCAAGATGAGCTTGCTGCCAAAAAATCTTATTGCAATTCTGCAAATGTTAGACCAAAAAGACAGCAACGTGTCTACATGTGTGAATGCCCAAATGGTCGCTCAACATGCACAACAATAGTGCCCAAACCCATGCAACAATTTGAACTAAATGTGTAGGAAATTAGGCAAAAGCCGCAATTTTAGAGAAAAGCCCCAAATTTTGGGTGACCACTTGACATAGTTGCAATGAAATGCTCTTTTTATATTTTGAAACGCTGACAAACGTTTGGGTTTTTTTTTGGAGGATATTTTTGGTGCAAATGGGGCTAAGGTTGGGATGTTTTTGGTGCAAAAGGCGCTCACTCTAGACTGTTAGTGTTGTAGGTGCCATTAGTGCATGAAATCATGCATTTTAGGATCTAGGCATGTGTATTTTTATACTAGGCATAAAAAAAATTATAACACAAGCACCTGGAAGAAGTTTTGATTGGAAACACGTTTGGAAAAAATTCAAATGTTTGCAAACGTGTTTCCAAACACCACATTTCCAAACATCTGGCAACTATGCCACCTGACTCAAAAGAGGGCAATGCACAAGAATTTGTAAATATCCCAAGAACACCAAATTTTGAGGCAGATTTGGCAGTCTTAAAGTCAATTGGCTTGATTGAAATTGTCAATGTAAACCGAAGACTACAAAAGGGAGTTGAATAGAATTGTTAAACTAGGAACCAGCAAACAGCATGCCATAGCGGGCGATACACAAAGAAATGTCAACAATTGGATTCAAGCATTGGCAACCATTGACAACTACCATTCACTAGATCCCATCTTCTTGCAGATTGATGCGATGCTAAGGTCATGTAGGTAAATCCTCCACTCACACATGAAGAACCAGTCGATCTAGACGTGCTATTCTTTATGGTTGACCTTGAGTGGAATAATGAACCTAAAGGTACCCATACCAATAAGGACCCAGATTTTCCTTGGCACCTTGAAACAGAGGCTGCTCAATTTGAAGATCGTGCCAGAACTGAGAAATGGCAGACCCGTACAGTCGCACGGACAGTACAGTTGTCCGTACAGCTATACGGATGGGTCTGTATGGACAATTGCTAATCACATTAGACTATAAGAGCTCCTGTGAGCTGGCGCTGCTGATTGGAGCACCCTGCAGATCCAAAGAAGCTTCAACAGCTGGTGATGGTCCTGAAAACACGTTGCGATTGCAAACTTTTTGGCGGCCCAGCTGAAGCACAAATGCATTTCAAAGTTGGCTATAGCAGGGTATGGGGCCTGCTTGGAAGCTCTAGAAAGGGACAACTTCAATCTGCGGCTGCAGGCAAGACTGGAGAACTCTGCAAGTAGGTGCAAATGAGCGTTTGTTTTGGCAACACATGCAGATTGGGGGGTCACATGATTGGCAGATGTATGATGCAATTGTTCCAGCAGGCAGTGGGTGTGTGGAAGCTGTGTTGAAGCACATGTCAAGCAGCTTGAGCTATGAATTGAGCTGCAAGTTGTGGAGTTGGGTAGAGAGATGAGTTGAAGCAGATGTGCAATGGAGAGCAGATGCTCAAAGGGAGAAGCAATCTAGGGCAAGAACTCCTTTAATACCACTGGTGGATGAAATGGAATGGAAGACAATAAGCTGAGGGTGCAATGGGGGGGGGGGGGGGCGGACTCCAGCTTGAAGGATGTGTAGAATTGTAACGGTTTACTTGCCTTGAGCTTGTCCAAATAGTCATTGGAAGCAGTGCCTTCTGAAGCTCGAAGCTGATCCATCTCCTCTCTCATGCTTGCCTCTTGTGCTCGCACGTCACTGTCTCAAGAACTGCCACTATGTAGTGAAATAGCAACGAGGTAGTTGTTCTGTACAGCCTTCTATCAACAGGATTGTATGGCATGCACGAGAACTTGTTGGAGTGGCTGTTAGTCCATTTTCAGCGATTATGGGGCTAGGTTAAGTGTCTCAAGAACTATGTACTAAAATGGCAATGAGGTAGTTGTTTTCTACTGCCTAGGAATGTATGGCATGCACGAGCAATAACTTGTTACTTATCTCACTGAATCCAAGCTGTCCTAGTCACCCTCAGCTACCCCAGCCTGTAGGCTTATTCCTTTGAAGACGCTGCCTATTGAAATACGAGCAAATGCATTTCAAAGTTGGCTATAGCAGGGTATGGGGCCTGCTTGGAAGCTCTAGAAAGGGACAACTTCAATCTGCGGCTGCAGGCAAGACTGGAGAACTCTGCAAGTAGGTGCAAATGAGCGTTTGTTTTGGCAACACATGCAGATTGGGGGGTCACATGATTGGCAGATGTATGATGCAATTGTTCCAGCAGGCAGTGGGTGTGTGGAAGCTGTGTTGAAGCACATGTAAAGCAGCTTGAGCTATGAATTGAGCTGCAAGTTGTGGAGTTGGGTAGAGAGATGAGTTGAAGCAGATGTGCAATGGAGAGCAGATGCTCAAAGGGAGAAGCAATCTAGGGCAAGAACTCCTTTAATACCACTGGTGGATGAAATGGAATGGAAGACAATAAGCTGAGGGTGCAATGGGGGGGGGGGGGGCGGACTCCAACTTGAAGGATGTGTAGAATTGTAACGGTTTACTTGCCTTGAGCTTGTCCAAATAGTCATTGGAAGCAGTGCCTTCTGAAGCTCGAAGCTGATCCATCTCCTCTCTCATGCTTGCCTCTTGTGCTCGCACGTCACTGTCTCAAGAACTGCCACTATGTAGTGAAATAGCAACGAGGTAGTTGTTCTGTACAGCCTTCTATCAACAGGATTGTATGGCATGCACGAGAACTTGTTGGAGTGGCTGTTAGTCCATTTTCAGCGATTATGGGGCTAGGTTAAGTGTCTCAAGAACTATGTACTAAAATGGCAATGAGGTAGTTGTTTTCTACTGCCTAGGAATGTATGGCATGCACGAGCAATTATTGATATGATACACTCTTCGTGGACACTAAGGATCGGCTGTCATCTCTTGAACAGCTGTTCTTTGTTCTATGTGCGCCAAGTCTCAAATTATTGATATGATACACTCTTCGTGGACACTAAGGATCGGCTGTCATCTCTTGAACAGCTGTTCTTTGTTCTATGTGCGCCAAGTCTCAAATTGTTGATGATCCACTTGTTTCGGCGTAATCCCCTTACCACCACCACCCCCCCCCCCCCCCCCCCCCCCCCCCCGGCTCTTTCCTGCTGGAATAACTATCGAATGAGAGACTTTTGGATAAATGGTTCTATGAATACGCTTAACCTAGTCCCTTAATATCTGAAAATGGACTAACAGCTTATATGCTTTGGAATGATTATTTCACTCTCTCCTTTCAAAGTTTTCATATTACTTAAGAGTGGTCTACCAAGCATTGTGTCAAGGAGATTCTTCTATTTCATATTTGCTTGAGAGTGGTCTACCAAGCATTGTCATTGTAAAGGAAGTTCTTTTATTTTAATGTATCAACTAAGGTTGAATCATGCAAGATAGTGTATTCCGAATGAAATTTCCTTAGGTGAAACATACAAGAGCATAAAATGTCTTCTCGAATTCCAATGAGGATATTCTGAGATATTGGTTCTTTAAAGCATTAGTTATTCAAATAGATTTTGAGGTTTGTTCCACTTGTATTTATGAGTTTTGGATACGTGTAATGCACAGGATGCCTTGGAATACAACGAAGGACACATCTTTGTGCGAATTTGAGGCTTGCCAAATGTTGATGGCATTGTTTCAGAAGGTCTTGCACATTAAAGGATATGATGAGCTACCTAACATGGTACAAGTTTTAAAGGCGTCTTTTCAAAGGCTTGTTGATGTCAAGTTCTTAGAAAGACCAATTGATTCGGATCATGTCCATGAAACGAGTAAGCTCAATGCTTTGAGGAGGGATTTGCAGATATTATTGAATGTCTAATTGCTTCGTGTTGAGGGGCAATCTCTCTCTCTCTCTCTCTCACCCACCCACCCACACATACACACACACTTTCTCTCTTCTATTTTTCCTAAACCCTCTTCCTAGTTAATCCAATAAACCCCCCCTTCTATTTAATTGTTAGATCCCTTTTTTTATTTTTTTAATTTTAAAAGTATTAATTATTGTGAACATTTAGGCCCCCTGTTTTAACCCCCCTCTAATTTAAGTAAAATAATCTCCCAGCTATTTAGTTTCTTAGCCCCTTTTAAAAGTGTAATTATTAACTAATTTCTCAACCCCTCCCAACCTCAACCCCACAAACCCCCAACCCTTTTACAACTTTCACCTCTATTTATCAGCTAGGTGCACACACACACACACAGAGTATTTGTGTGTGTGTGTGTGTGTACTGGAAGCTTCTTTTGCTGCTCTACCACACACACACACACACACAAAGTATGTTTGTGTGTATGTGTGGGTTGTGTGTGTGTGTGTACTGGAAGCTTCTTTTGTTGCTTTAACACACACACACACTTGCAGAGATTGTTTGTGTGTGTGTGGGTTGTGTGTGTGTGTATACAGGAAGCTTCTTTTTCTATTCTCTTTGGTAGAGCTAATGCATGTGTGCCATGCATAAAAAAGGAATAAAACAAAAAAACATGTCAATATTGATATTATATAGAAGTCTACTTGTCGTTGGATTATCGACTTCTCATGAAAAAAAGAGCCCCTTCCTCCCCCCTTCCTCTTATAAGAGAATATGAGTACATGCTTGGCGTTTTGTGTAGTGTGGTAGCTTTTCATGGTTTTCTGCACGAATGTTTGATAAAGTTGTTTTGCATGCTCCAAATGAGCTAATAGCATACAATCTAGACATATCCCAAGCATAGGGCTTTAAAAAAAAGTGTATCTAGTACATATCCCAAGCATAGGGTTTAAAAAAAAGTGAAGGGTGGTGATCTTTTTTGCTTAACAATTGAATTTCAAGATGCAAGGTGGATTAATAAAGATTACTCTCTACATTTAAAAGGTATACTTGAGAAATTGTGCATCAAATCGTTCTTTGAACATTCCATAGATTGGATCCCATCTTAAATTTGATTGATGATGATTATAGCTAAATCCATTTGATATTGAATGGGCGATTGACATAAATTGTTTTGGTTGGAATGTCTTGTTGAATTTGGTTGCTATTAGCAACAATGTTAAAACAAGATCAATTTTTATGTGTTATGTCAAAAAATAAGGGTGTAAAGATTTGTTTTCGGTGGATTTAACATGAGGTGAGAAAATCACACATTACTCAACTCAAAAAACTTTTAGTGATATGGTGACTAAATGGAAGATATCATGTTTTAAGCTTAAAATAAATTTTTCATCAAAGCATTTTAAAATCACTTTGTTGGTTTAGTTGGTAAAGTGTCGAACCTACAATAAATTGCATTATTGAGTCTTTCAAAATTTGGAATATTTGTTAGTGTTACTGTGGCTTGTTGTGCCCAGAAAGCATTGGATGTAGGGATCTCGTACCTCACTCTAGACCTTATTGGTTGCATGCTAAATGAGGGTTTAAAATTTTATTACATTCAAGAGAGATCAATCATTTGATTTTGCTAAAATTCCCGATTTTCGCATCCCCCTACGATTCCCCTACAGGGTAGAGGGTTATAATGTCTCTATAACCTCCTTGGTCTTATGTTTCTAGAAAAAGGTCTCTTTTCCATATGCATCCTATTGTTAATGCTTTATTGAGGCCATTGGTTTACACGCAAATCACCTTGTGTTATTATTCCGTGTGATCACAATATTTTTGTGTTGGTACCATGTCAATCTGACGTGTCACTGTAAGGTATCATTGAGCAAAATAGTTAGGCAACCCTTTTTAAAAAGTTGTTATGTGGAAGCACATAGTCATGTAAATACACATAGTCCATGTGTAAAGTGAGGTTAGTGGGCTTGCATCAAATATGAAGTTCCTTAGAGATAGAAAAAGGTGGCCATAATGGATCATCTTAGTAAAGAATTAATACAAATGGTTTATGTATTCGAAAGTAGTAGTAGTTGCCACCTTCTCCACATGTTTCTCTTGTCCTACTTAGTTTCTTCTCACTTCATTTGGAATGTGTACATGGAAGAGAGCTTGAGCTAAAGCTCAATACTTTTTGTGGTAAAATCAATTTCATGCTCAATCGCTCTATGTGGTGATAAAATACCTTCATAGCTTTGCAACCTCTCTTTAAAATTATGATGTTACCCGTTAAATGCATCAGCCCTTACATCTTCCTACTTTCTTTCTTCGTCAAAAGATAGCATTACTTGTAGTTCTTAAATATCTTCTTAGATGCTTAGCTAAGAGCAATGCTTGGTGTTGACAAGCAATTTTGGCCTTGCTAGATTGCTTTCAATACAAAGGATGTCTTATATGAATGTATGGTTATGTCTTTTGGATACTCCAATGCGCTTGCTACTTTTCATAGGTTGATGAATCATGTTTTGAGACCACTTCTTGGAATTGTTTACTAGATGATCTTGGAAAAGAGTGAGTTTTGCAAGCATTATCTTGTGATTTCATACGTTGATGAATCATATTTTGCGACCACTTCTTGTAATTGTTTACTAGATGATATTCTCATTCACAACAAGTCATATGATTCACATCTTGCATCTGGAAACAATCATGTAAAAATTAATAGAAAATCGGTCATACGTTAACTTTTAAAAGAGTAAGTTTTGCAAGCATTATCTTGTGTATGTAATACTCAGGGAGGTCACTATGTGTAAACCCTATATATTGCGTGCGTTCAGCGTCTTTTTATAAAACCCCTATTTCTGAATTTTTCATTAATAAATGCACCCTTTACTTATTCAATCTATAAATTTTTTTCCAAAATCCATTTTCCAACACCCTTGTATCGGTGAAAATGTGAGAAAGAATGAAATTAAGTATGCCCTTATGTTGAACTCACGTGATAGTCACATATATTATTGAGTGACCCCCCCGGGATGTAATATCCAAAGATGGGCTAGAAACGGATCCAACATGTGGAAGCAATTGTGACATGTGACATGGCCAACACTTATAAGAGTCATAGAAGTGAGAGTTCATGGTATGGTCAATGTTTAGAGGAAGTTTGTGAGGGAATTTTCAAGGCTTGCTATCCCTCTTACAAACATAAAAAAGAATGATAATGGAATCCACGAGTTGAGAAGTTTTCTCAAATGATGAAAGTCTAGAAGATAACATGTCCTATCTTGGTTTTACAAGAAGGCTTGAGACATTGGAGATATTAGGTGTTGCCAAAAGATTTTATGGTGTATATGCATTATACAAGCTTTGACACATTTGAGATATTATTGTTGCCAAAAAAGAGTTGATGGTGTATAAAGATCATGAAGCATTGAAGTACGTGCATGTTCAATCGCCTTCCCTTCCGTCCATGCTCTTCTACTTTAGGGCCATGCTTAAATTTGCTGCGCAGATTGAGCTTCATTAGACTTTTGGGCTTCATATGGCGCCCAATAATTGAAGGAGGGCAGCATTCGTGAAGCTCAAGAGTATCTCCAAGACTTCAACATATAATATACATACATATAGTTACTAGTTAGAATTTATCTACTATACTACATATTACTATACTACTAATATGTATCCCAAATAATCTGAGTCCCCTGCTCTAGAATCTCGAGGGCCTGGCATCAGTCTGGCACTCCGTGCATCAGCTTAAAAAGGGAATGCCAGTCTGGCACTCCGTGCATCAGCTTAAAAAGGGATTTGTATGCAGTGTCATCTTCATTTTGAAGCTTAAAATTTTTTCGAAGACTAGAGGTGTGCAGCAAATTTTATGAAGCCTAGAGGTTGAAGTTCAGGCGATCGGCCCTCTCTTCCGAACAGAGATATGCTCAAGGGAGACTCCGGTGAATTTTCACTACAACAAATATGGGCACGTCAAGAAACACTGCCGACTTCTCCAAGCCTACGTTCAGAACGCACTGCAGCTCTTGTTTCGAGAAAAGACGAGCTGGATCTTTCCGGTAGTTGACGACTCACGTCGCTACCAATCCTCCTAAAGCCGTTGCATTCGTAGTCGAAGCTCGAGTTCAAGACGAACCACCTCTCCTTCTCGTCGATTCGGGCAGCTCCTTGACCTCGTCTTTCCTCCCTTTCTTGCAAGAACGACACATACCTCACCTCCTCGTAAGATCACCTTCGGCGATAATCAAAGCTCGGCCACCACTTCAACCGGAGCCGCCACGATCGAGATGCAGTTGGGATCTAAAACCTTTACTGTTCCTACTGCAGTGCTACCCAGACAGATCTTTCCGATCACCCTCGGCTGTGACTGGGTCAGCGATCGAGGCGCCATCATCGATTTCAAAAAGCAATCGCTAATCCTTCCAGGTGCATCTTCGATCCCGTGGATTTATTCCAGAACAACCAAGGATTTGATCTCTTCAGCGATATTTCATGAAGACATTTGGCGTCATTCTCACATCCAGAAGCTGCTAACATCTTTCACTCAAGCTTTTGCGGCCCCAAGCCCACGGTGACAACGGCGAACATTTTTCACGAGATTCCTACTGAGAATTCCCGTCCGGTGTCAACTGCACAACGTTGCCGTTCTCTACGAGAGGTCCAGATTCTCGCCAACACGTCACTCAAATGTTGCAAGACAACATTATCCGTCATTCGAAGAGCCCGTGGGCCTGTGAACCACATCTGGTCTGGAAAGCAGACGACACCTACCGTTTCTGCGTTAGTTTTTTTACAATCTGGACCTCAAGGCTGGCTGCTGGCAAATTCCCGTCAAGCCCGAAGAAGACCGAAGACCGCATTCACGAACTCCATTTGGACTCTATGAGTTCAATGTTATGCCCGTTGGGACCAGTAACGCACCCGGGATGTTCCATTCGTTCTTCATGATTTAATTGTTGCAGGCAAAGTCTTGGTGTACTTAGACGCGACTTGGGAAGAGCATCTAGGAGTCTTACGGCAAGTACTCTATCTTCCTCAGCAATTCAATCTTCGTCTGAACTCTGCAGAGAAGTGCAAATGGGCTCAGACTCGGCCCAAATACTTGGGCTTTATTATAGCCTCAGATGGCATACGACGAAAGTCAAGGCTATACAACAGTTTCCGGTCCCCAGCAATGCCAAGCAATTAGAAGTTAGAACGTTTTCTGGGCATGAACAATGAGAGTGTTCAGTTCACGTTTCATGCCAGAACTCTCAATCATTGCTTCCCAGAGTTTGCCCATGACCGTAGTCAAAATTGTACTAGAGGTATGACTCCTTTCTACTTAGTATATGGAATGAATACAAGATACCTTCAAAGGTAAGAGCTCAAGGAATTAATGTAGAAAAACAAAGTGCAACAATAGACTAGTTCTTTGAAAGTATGCAAGAGATAGTTGAGGAGGTACATAGGAGACTCGTAGAGCAAAACTTGAAATATAAGAACTATGTAGGTAAGAAAAGAAAAGACAACAAATTTGAAGGAGGATATTTGGTAAGGGTTTACTTTAGCAAAGAGAGAGATTCAAAGGGTGAGCGTAAGAAGCTTGCAAAGGTGAATATTGGTTCTCTAAATCTATAAAATCTTTTACAAAGTGGTTTTAGCTAGTGTACTTGAGCTAAAGGTTAATATCCGTGTATGTTGCTTGGCTGAAGAGCAAGATAATTTTGAATCACAAATGAAAGCTAGCAACTATTGTTGCTCCTTTCAATAAGCTCAGTTCAAGGTATGCTCAGGTCAGCATCTTAAAGTTTTTCTGTTATTGGATCTCTTCTTGCAAATTTATTCACATTTTTCCATTTCAAGACTCCCTTTAAGGATTTCTTACAACGCTTGATCAAAGAGAAGTATTGGCGAATGCTTTGGTGATTGACTAGATATTATGGAGAAGACTCTTTGGTTGTGTTTCTAGACTTAATGTTTTTAAGAACACATGTAGATGGAAACATCAATATTTTGAAGAGGTGGATTTCCACTTATGCCCTTGATATTTTCATGGACCATGGCTTGATTGAACAACCCCTTTTCTTTGCATCCCTTGTACTCCAAATATTTCCCTTATGTCATCTTCTTAGACCTATGATACCGAACTGATACAAGCCTATATCAAAATAGATACCTATCTATTGGACCTGTGAAATTGCTTATACTGAATTGACACTTGTTATAGGATCGTCGCCAACTAGTCCCAAACAAAATGAAATGGACTTGGAAACTTGCCAAGTGTCCATGCAATAGGTCCCCCCTTCCCTTGCAACTTGCATGGTTTTCTAGGAAAAACCGCTTCTGGGGATCAACAATCTTTTACACAGGTCCTTGAGAGCAACTACTCTCTTTATTGCATCAAAACTTTCTTGTTGATTCTTTCCTCAAACATAAGTTACTAATTCAATGGAGTGACACTGCTAGAATACGCTCTGATATGTCTTCTATAAAATTAAACAAATCTTAATAATGATCGCAAAACTGTCACATTCTCAAGCACTGTCCACAATAAAATTGCAGCCACCTTCTTTGGATCCGTTTCAGCCCCAACAAGAGTTATAATGAACCCTAGATATTCTAACTTAACCATGCATAGCACAGTTTTCTACTTCTTCACACCATAGAGACTGGCTTGTCTCAAGGTGGAGAAAATTTTCCTTAAATGTTCCGTCAACAATACTATTGGTGTAAACCTATGTATAATTAATAAAATGTAATATGAACTTATTGATATATAGGCATAGTGAATCATTCATCACACGATGAATGCAATAGAGCATTGGTAAGGCCCAATGGCATTACCAAAAAGTCATAATGGCCAAATGTGTTTCTAAAATTAGTTATTGGCTAAGCAAAACTCAATTGAACATTACTGTAGCTTTAACTACCTTGCCTTAATTTATTGCATGCTTGTTTTTGCGTTATACAAGAAGACCTTTCTTTTCATATGCTTCTATTGGGTCCCCTTGATTCACCCATCACCTCGTGTGAAGACAAAATAGAAAGTGCTTGGGGGGGGTCTCATTCCTTACCAAGTTTTCTTCTCCCTTTGAAACATATTTCTACCACTTAGAATCAAGAATAAAAGTTCACTTACCCTAACGAATGTCTCTCTCACTCTCCTCTTGTAAATGAACTCCTGTCTCAATATCACATATTATCCAAAACATTAATCAAGATTTTGCAAAGGAATGGAATAAGAAAGGTATCGTAGCCTCTTCAAAGGGATAGATTTTGTAGACTAAAATTTACACAAAAATTGTGATCTAGGTTTCTCTCATCTCAGTGAAATAAAAATCTACTTTCTCTCAAAATTACTCACACAAGTGGAATGGAAGAGCACTCTAAATCTAATAACCAATTAATACATCCTAGTGAACACATTTCTATACATAATATGTGCATGGCCTAGGGACCGTATGAATGGGATACCTCAATACCTCTGTGAAAACTTTGGTGACTCTCACTGTGAAAACTTTTTCACTTGGGGAAATCTTGTTTCAAGATCATTAGGGGAGAAATGGGGTCTCAAAAGGGCCTCGTAAGGAATGGATTAGGGGCTCAGTTATGAAACTTAATCTCATCCTATGTGGAGGGGTCATAATGGAGGGTCAAGTGGTTTTGCTAAGCTGGAGGTGGTTTTACAAGAAATAAAGAGGGAGGGGTCAAAAAAACATCTAACAAGTTCTAAAAATATGTAAGCAGTCAACCTATATGGATACATGATTGCTTGTTGGCTTGGTAGTAAGGGCCCATGGGTGGGAGCTACATGGTCGCGGGTTCAAATCTTGTCAGGCGCCTTTATAATTTTGGAGGGTGGCGAGTTTGGTGGGCGCCCAAGGTGCAGCTGCCTATCCACATGGTAGGACCACGTGAGGCACGTTTATATTTTTGGAGGGTGGCGAGTTTGGTGGGCGCCCAAGGTGCAGCTGCTTGTCCACATGGTAGGACTGCGTGAGGTGTGGCGTGCTCTCTGCCCACTGTACTCATGGGGGCTAGCCACTTGCAGCCCCCCTTTTTGACCTTTGGGGTATGCCATAAATGCACCCCTTCCCCACATTTTGAATTTTGGGGACACATGGCAGCACACAGTTCTCCCTCCCCACTCTTGTGGTTTTCTTTCCCAAATCCATGGTATTCTTTCCCTCTTTTTCAAATTGAAACCACCTTTTTCAAATTGAAACCACCTATGACCTAAGCAGAGTAAATGCCACAAGCCACCTCAACATACCATTGCCCCACACCTTCGCTATGACGTGCATATGTCATAAGCTCACATTAATGTCATCGGCTAAGTTCGCAAATCTTTCATGTATGCAGTTCCATCTTCAAGCCCTAAGACATTATGACTCCAAGTCTAGAGAAATCAACTGTATTCTTCTTCATCAAATTTATATTTGATCCAAGAGGACAACACCAATCTATGATTGAAACTCCACTTTGTTTAGATTTAAAACCCTTTAGTGTAACAATTGATTCCCACTCTCTGGGGTCCCACTAAAGATACTTTATGGGGACACCTCCATAGAGCCACAACCTCCATGAACCCGAAATATAAAGACGAGGGATTGGATCTATATGTCAAGCAGAGTCCTTGCCCTATTCTACATAGCCTATGATCCTGTCAGGCTGAAATGGTGTGCCCAAAATAATATCATCTGATGAAATAGACAACTTGCCACTTGAATGAGGAAATAGGCAAACCCTTATTTTGACCCCAAGGGGTTAACAATTATGTGTTCTCAATTTCTTAAATATTTACTATGTGTTCTCACTTATGCATATGGTTGAATCAAGAAACAATACAGTGAAGGATTTATGCATATGGTCCTATAGAATGTATTATGAGTGCTTTATTGATCAAGTATCGCAATCAATAATTCGATAAACAAATACTATGGACAGTAAAACCAAGGAATAGAAAATAAATTCCAAGGAAAAAGCCAATCATGCGGCAAACAATCAATGCTATAACAACTTTGCAGCTGTATGCCTCACCTTTTCTCCACCAAGTGCCCTTTACCAAGGGCGTGAGATTCTCCAAGAACATACTTTGAGATATCTCAACTTAGCTTTACTCAATTGGACATCAGTATGCCCTTGGTCATTGTTATGTCCATTTTTGACTAGCATTAGCCTTGTTATGATTGACCTTTGGTGGCTAGACTAACACTCATTTACTCTCCACTATCAACTTGGATGTGCCAGGTTACACAAACTGCTTGTGATTATTGACATGAATCATGATATGGATGATGCATGTCCCTAGCTACTTGCAACAGTGACAAGTGATCATTCCCTCCTTGTCGGCTTGTGATCAATTATATATTTAGTCTTTTAAGCTTGCATGATCACTATGAAAAAAATTTATGTAACCTTATCAATGTGTGCAGTGTTACATTAGTATACTCATTGTTTTGTGTTGGTACCCAAAGAAATTCCCTTGACTTTTGAAAATGTTTATTCTACAAATTCTTTTATTGCAAGTATTTCCGACTTGAATCTCCATGCAAGTTGACAAATTATTGGGGTCTTGTGAGAGCTCCTATGAGCTCACAACTCAATAATCTTAGCTCAAGAATTAAATCTTTAAGGATTAGTTATATGCTTAGAATAAGACACGCATACAAGCTCTTAAAGAGTGGGAGGCTGGATTGGCTCCTAGGCTGAAAGAGTATTTATCTCAATGATGAAACATGTGTAGGAGCTTTTAAGAGTATTAATCTATATTCTTGGAATGAGATGTTAGAAGCTCTTAAGAGTGAAGGCCATGATGCAACATGCAATCTCAAAAGCTCACTAGAATTATCAATATTCTTATAAGCTTATGAAATCTCTTGAAACTGGAAAGTAGATCTCTTGAAACCTACGCATACTTGAAGATAAGTTGAAGACTATGTAATGGAGGACAAGATTATTGGCTCTTTCCCATGGCTTTCGCAATAGGAAGAGTAGGGTATACTTAGTATGTAGGGTTCCGAGGCTTTTTGTTACCTACAGATATATCGGGGTTGTCGTTTGTAGTATACGTGTAGCTTAGGACCTCGAGTCGTATTCCGGTGAGAGACGTAGGCTTAAGTGTGGTAAGCAAACATAGTGCATGCATGTGTGAAAGGAACGTGCATCATCATGGTTGAGGTAATGAAGGCTTTTGCCTTCATTAGGGGTTGCAAGGTTTATTAGGAGTTTAAGGGTCAGAGGGAGGTTCAGGGTTTAGAAGGAGGTTCCAAGGTTTACAAGGAGTTCCAGAGTTTAGAAGAGGTTCTAGAGTTTAGAAGGAGGATCCAAGGTTCAGGGTAGAGTACATGGTGGAGAACTCGTCTCCCTCATAGATCATGGAGGTCAAGGGTTAAGGAACTAAGGATTTAGGGGGAGCATAGGAGTGGGAGAGGAAGAAGGTGTAAGAGCATGGGGGGAAAGAAGATAGAGGAGAAGAGAGGAGGAGGAAGGAGGAGGAGGAGAAGGAGGAGGAGGGAAGAGGAGGAGGAGAAGGGAGGAGGAGGAGGAGGAGGAGGAGGAGAAGGAGGAGGAGGGAGGAGGAGAGGGAGAGGATGGGTTGCAAGGTTAGAGGACAGGGGAGGAGGTGTTGCAAGATTAGGACACGCTTTTGGATGTGGAGTGCAAGGAAGCATGGACACTTGAGACAATTTCTTGGAATACCAAAGTAGAACTCAACACAATGCCCACACTCTCCCCAAAGAGTGTGGGCTTCATTCCATTATGGGGTATTTATACAAGTTGGAGAGCTTCTCTCTCTGCATGTAGGAATTGTAAGACATTCTCTCTCTACATGTAGAACTTGCACATAGGAGTTGCATGTAGGAGTTGCAAGTTGCATGTAGGAGTTACATGTTGTATGTAGAACTCACATGTTGCATGTGAGAGAACATACTCCTGGATCCATTTTATTTCCCGTCCTCGGGTTATGGCTTATTGTGAGCATGTAGCTTGGTTGCCATGTGTGTAATTCAGTGGTTGTGGAACTTGTGTCATGCTAGTCGATCCTGCTATAAAGCCTTGGCACCATACAATTTTTTCTTAGTTTCCAGGTAGCTTGTATCTACCATTTGTTCGAACAGAGATGCGTGGCGTGCTTCTAAGAAGATGAATCTTTGATAGAGTCGGCTTGTAATCTGAGAATTGATCCGTTCATTGGGATTGAAAGTGAGTGGAGGCAAATGGCTATTGAGGTGACATGGGACCTCTAGAATGTATTCCAATGTTTTGCATAAGATAGCACTTAGGCAAAGGAAGTGATCAATGTTTCCGCGCATTATTTGCTCATGTTGCTGAAGTGCTCGGATCATTGTGCCTTGGATATTCCATTCTACACCAGAGTATGGTTCGATCATTGGCCAATTAATGGTGTGATCTTCATCCAAAGTGTGTATGTTGGCTTCCCATCTTTGACGTCATGGAACTGCATAGAACTTGGGATGGGTTCTGAGACATGGAGGTGCATGTAGGTTCTCTTTCAAGAAGATTACATCAAAGAGCTTGGGACGGCACCAATCAGGTTGTGGATCCAACTTACTTATCCAATCTTCACTAATTTGACGCTGATGAAGGTTGGTAGGGAAGTTTTCTAGGGTGACCCATTCCCCTCGAGTTTTCATTTCAGGATATTTGCTCCAAAATTCCTTAATGGGGTTACTGGGAAGTGGTATCTCATCAAAATCATACCCATCATTGGAATTTGGCATGGGAGTATGAATTGGATTATCTGGATCCTGATATTCAAAATCAAATACTGTGTCTTTTTTGCTGATGGCAGCACAAGTAGTGTCGGAGGTGATTGTTGGGATATCTCAAGGTGTATGCCTCAGGCACACCTTATGTTTCTATGTGTGAGTACTAGAGGCACAGTTAGGTGCCCACAAGCACAGTTAGGTGGTGGAAGAGCCACATAGGATGATTGAGAGAATCTAGGAGCAGATTGAGGAGATGATTATGGAGCTCTGAGGTCATCAGTGATGTCAGTGAGCTTGTATGAGGTGCCTACTTAAGGACCTCACTTTTCTTCATTCTATAAGCAAGTATTCTGATTTTGTGTCCATTCTACTCTTTCCTTTCAGTATTCCAACACGGTATCAGAGCCCTTTGATCCCCCTTGAGCCCATTTCTGCCACATCATCTTCTTCTTCTTCATCTTCTTCTTCCCCATCTTCCTCCTTCTTCCCAAAATCTTAGAGAGCTTGGTTCTCCGCCTACAAACAACCATTGCCCAAACCCTCTGAGCTGGAAACTCCTCTAGTATGGGCGAACTTCCACCTGCAAGCAATTGAAAAAAAAAACGTCTGTGGTGGCTGCCATTCTCCAAACAGCGAATTTCTTCTGTTGCTCAATACTCTCTGCCTGCTCCGCCATTGCCTGAGCCCTCTTAGGAGTAGATGGGTGACCTCAAGACGAAGATTTTGAGCCATTTTTCAGGTCATTTGGTTTAGTAACGAGGGAGAAATCGTCAAAACTCAGTTTCAGCCTGTAGCAACTCTCCCAGGCAAAAGTGTGCACCATTTCGTCCAACCTCTGTGTTGGACCTTCTTTGGTATATGAGCTTTCTTTTGCTTCAGAAAGCCCTCTTTTCCTTGCTTTGAAGAGTGAGCTACAAGCCCTCCAAGTTCAGCTTTTCAGTTTTGACAGTTTTGGACAAGTTTTTGAAGATGATGCTACATAAAATGCTACTCTAGCATTTCTGGTTTTTTGAAGCTTTCAATAACTTCAGTACAAGTGTGGATTCAGTTTTGTTTTGACTTGCTAGACTTGGTTTTGATTGGAAAGTGTTTATTTCACCCACTTCTATGAAGCATGTAAGAAGAAGCATCATTGTTTGAAATCTAGTCACTACTATTTGCTACATCAAGTGCTCATATTTTGGAAGTCTTTCAGTTATTTTTGCTTTGTAAGAGAGATAGACACTGCCCAATATCTGGGTTAGACCCTCTCATGGCTACCATATTTAATCTTGAGAAGTTCAATGGAAAGGTCTTCCATACATGGCAAATGAAGGTGAAATTTGCATTGATGTGGGAGAACTTATGGGGACTTGTCAAACCTACTCCTACCGCTTCTTCTACAGCCTCCAATGCTGGAGAATCCTCAACACCGACACAACCGGCAAGGGATCCAGCTAGAGAAGAAAAAGCATATGGTATAATTGCTCTTGCTCTAGGTGATGATTATATACACCATATCTCTGACTTGGAGTCTCCTTCGGAAGCTTGGCAGAAGCTAGACATGATTTTTGGTGCAAGCTCTCACATCTCTAAACTATCACTTAAAATCTCTTTCTTTGAATTAAAGATGGCAAGTAATACTACTTTAGCTGCTCATGTCAACTATATGCGGAGTCTTATGACTCAATTAGCTTCTATCAACTCTCCTATCACCCCTGATGATGCTATGGCAGTGTTACTTAAGAGTATGCCTGAAAGTTTTGATCACATTGTTAGCACTTTGAAGAATCTTCCCAATCCTAACCTTGAAGGCATTATCTCTGCTCTCCAAGAAGAAGAAAGGCATATGGAGCTAAGGAAAGGCAATGACACTGCTTATGCTGTAAAAGTCAAGAAGGGCAAGTATACTCCTTGCAATCACTGTGGAAAGACAAATCACCTTTCAAAGGACTGCTTCAAAGTTAATCCATGCAAGCACTGTGGCAAGAACAACCATCATGAGAAGTTTTGCAGAGCCAAAGCAAAGACAGAAAATGCAAATCTACTTACAGTTAATGAGCCTCCACAAGATGAGGCATCCTTTGAAGATTATGCATTTTAAACACATCTCTATGTATGCTCCAGATCTCTCTTTTTATGTCAAGGTACTCAGCCTGGATAGTCCTCCAAAATGAATGAAAATAAACTATTGTGTTTTGTGTGTTTTGTAAACACCTCTGGTCACCTTATGATGTAGGCCATGTGTATGTTTTGTTCCATGGTACCTCCTACAGACATTGTGTGCATGTACATGCAGGGGAGATAACCATTGGAAAGCCTTTTTGTATCCCTTTTGTTTAAACCTTACACCCAAGGGAACCCTTGCTAGCATGAGAACCTAGCCATAGATTTATCCTTGACCACCATGAGATGGAATGAGAAACTATGAGACTAGATGTATCCTTGACATAGCCTGAGGCATTTCCTTGAGGGGGGGTTTTGTTGGGATATCTCAAGGTGTATGCCTCAGGCACACCTTATGTTTCTATGTGTGAGTGCTAGAGGCACAGTTAGGTGCCCACAAGCACAGTTAGGTGGTGAAAGAGCCACATAGGATGATTGAGAGAATCTAGGAGCAGATTGAGGAGATGATTGTGGAGCTCTGAGGTCATCAGTGATGTCAGTGAGCTTGTATGAGGTGCCTACTTAAGGACCTCACTTTTCTTCATTCTATAAGCAAGTATTCTGATTTTGTGTCCACTCTACTCTTTCCTTTCAGTATTCCAACAGTGATGACATAGCAGGGAGAGAATCTGGGGACATGGGGGAGAAATATGGAAGAGTATTAGTTGTGGAAGGGGGAGCAGAGGGGAGGGGGGAAGGATTGGGCAAATGGTTTGAGAAGCTTGGTAATCCTCGAGGGTAGGATTAGCAAGGGGAGGGAAGAAGCTAGGTGTGAGGGGCTTGTAAGTTTGTGACTGTTGGGTTAGTTGAAAATGGTGAGAGGCATGAGCAAAGAGACGATGAAGGGAATAGATGTTAGGATGAAGCTCAGGGAAGGTTAAGAGGGTGGTAGCTGGAAGAGTTGAGTCTTTGGGTAGTTTTTGACTATAACAATGGAGTGGTGATTCTCAATGCTTTCAACTTCTTTTGCTATGCAAATGATGAGGAGTACAATATCTTGAAGCTATTATGTGCATTTCCAATTGTGACAAGGGTAATTCTTGAATGCATGTATACACGATGTTTTCATGGTGCTGGTTGGTCACTTATTTTTGAAGATTTTGTTGAGGATCACATTGTGGAGGGTTTTCAACAAGTGGTTATGCACAATAAGTTGGTCTTGGTATACTAAAGCTCTGTGGGATCTTGTTTGGATCTTGGTGTTTCCTTTTTGTGTTTCATCATGGTGAAGATTGCAATGTTTCAAGGGACCCAAGGGGAAGACCCGGAGTCTTATCTTTGGGATTTGGTTCGAGGATGCCGGCTTTCTGATGGTCCATGAAGGATCGAGCAAAGATTTTGCCTGATTTTCTTGAAGGTGTAGCCTTGAGTTGGCATGAGGCCTTACTAAACTCTACCAAGGAGGACTGGGACCAAGTGGTGGTTGCAATGAAGTAGAGATTTGGGGAAGTAGAGTCGCCAAATGCTTTGATGTTGCAGTTGGACTAGTTCTATCAAGGAGAGGGTGAGATGTGGCAATCCGATATGAAACTTTATGGACAAAGCATGAAAGGGCAGCTTTGCGAGCTATGGCATTTGCATCATTGGCCCCTCAAAGTCTCGTAGGGATGGAGCGCTTAAAGATGAGCAAATTTGTTATGGCTTTGGATCCTCGTCTTTACTCAAAAGTGATGAGTAAAGATCCAACAACATACATGGAGGCACTTCGCATTGCGACCAAGAAAGAAGCTTCTCTAAAGATCGAATCCTCTTTTGTGTCTTCAATAGCTTCAACTTCTAAGGTGGAGGTAATGGCACTCCTCAGGTACCAAAGCCTCTAAGTTAGATCATAATATCTCCCAATTTATGGCAGAGTTTGCTGATTTGAAATTGCATTTGATTAATGCATGACAACCTAGAGCACCAAAGAGTGAGGATAGTCCTTGAGATAAGAGTGGGGTCACTTGCCTATGAATGTAATGAAAAATGTCACTATCGCCCCGAGTGTCCTAGATTGAGAAAGAAAGAAGAAAAACAAGTATCCTTGTTAGAAGCTTCTTTAGGGGATGAGGAAAGAGAGGTAATGATGGCTAAATAGGGGCGTGGTAAAACAAAAGAAGAAGAAGAAAGCAAGGTAGAAGTAGATGAGGAGCATCAGGAAGAGGAACACTATAGTAAGAAAAAGAAGGCATCTAGAAGGAGAATTAGCCACTCAGACTTTCCTTTAGGACAAGGCATTGGAAGCTATGACTTGTTGTCCGATGTTAAAGAAAAGGAAGTTCATATCACCTTTGGTCATTTACTTGCTTTGTCTCCAAAACTATGAAAGGAATGGTGAAAGCTAGCAAGCACAAGAGTGTCAAAGAAGAAAAGTGCCATTCCTGTTGTTCAAAAGGTAGATATAGATGTTGGTGATGACGTACCTATGGTTAATGTGATCATTAATGGTTAAGTGATTTCTAATGTGTACATTGATGGAGGTGCATTGATTAATGTCATGATCGAGAAGACCATGATAGATGCTGGTTTAAAATACTCTAATACTACCTCTCCTTATCACATCAAATTGGCTAACAACACTAGGGTAAAGACCTTGGGAGTTGTGAAGAATCTAGAACTGGATGTATGTGGAATTTCTGTGCGGACTACTTTTCAGGTGATCCCTATCAAGCCAGATGCACGTGCAAGGTGAAGGCTATTCAAAAGTGGGATACTGGAGAATTGATTTTGCAGGGAAACAATAAGAAGGTGCACTGTAACATCAAAAGTCCCAAAAAGGAAGTTGTCAAGGAGGAGTCTTCAACATCAAAGAGTTCAAGCTCTGACTTAATCGATGAAGAAGAAGAGACAGGGTGTAGCTCTGAGGAATCCAGCTCTGAGGGTGAGGTGGAAGGAGTGGCCTTTGGTCTTTGTCTTAGTGCTGATCGGGATGAGTCAGGAGGGAACAAGGTGGTGGTACAAGAAGATCCTATAGAGACACTTCATGTGGAGGATGTGGAGCACACTAAACGATGCCAATGCAATGAAGAGCTTCTTGATGATTCTCTATCAAGTAGTGAGAAGCTCCAATACTTGGATATGTTGGATGATTTTCCATGTCTCTTTGGAACAAGCTATTCATAGGTTCAACCAGTCTCTCTTGTGGAGCACAAGATTGAGTAAAAGCTAGAAAGCAAGCGAGTTGTGCAACGCTTAAGGAAATTGGGGGTGATCCAAGCTGAGGCACTAAAGAAAGAGCTAACACAACTATTTGAGGTGGGATTCATCTTTCGTGCTAATGATTTAGAATGGATATCTCCTGTAGTTGTCACACCAAAGAAAGGAAATAAGTGGCAGGTTTGTGTGGACTTTTGCACTAAGAGGGATCATTTTCCTTTGCCATTCCAAGATGAAATACTAGACCAAGTAGCAGGGCATGAGATGTATTTTGTGTGTGATGGGTATTCTGGGTACTTTCAAATTCTTATTCGGGAGGAAGATCAAAAGAAAACATCATTTGTCACACCTTGGGGAGTTTTTGCTTACAGAGTGATGCCTTTTGGGTTGACCAATGCACCAGCTATATTTCAAACACTACTACACACGCATCCTATTGCGACGTTTACGTACCGACGTTTAGCGCCCGCTTAGCGCTAATCGTCGCTATAAAAATCGGGTTTCGTAAATCGTCGCTATATAGCGACTTTTGCCAAAAGTCGCTATATAGCGACTTTCTTATGTCGCTATATAGCGACTCTTGAACATCGCTATATAGCGACATTCCTAAAAGTCGCTATATAGCGACACTGAGACAAAATATTATAGCGACGTTTTTACAGAGAGGTTTTTTTTTTTTTTTAGGCCTTAAAATTTAGTTTTTTCCAATGACAAAATTTTTTAAATTTTCATACATGTTTGAGCTCATAGAGAATAAAAAAATGAGAGCATGTACACCAAGCCTTTGAAGCTCATATATTCATGTCCAAGTTTGAGATGAGAAAAATCAAATAAGAGCATTTACATCAACTGTTTCATCTTGAGCCAAGTCTAAGGCGCCAAGCAAGTCTATCTCCAACTCTATACCGAGTTGATCTCCTATATCATCATCGTACTCTAGTATCGTAAGTTCACCTAAAAGTATTTGATCATCTTCTTCAATAAAGCTTAAGTGTGGTGATTGATCTTGATGATTGTTGTCTTCCTCGTCAATATCGTGATCTCCATCCTCCTCTCGTGCGATGTCATTATGTGCATCTTCCTCTTGCCTCATATGGTGATCTACATCTTCTTTGCTAGATTCATCAATTGGATCCGGCATTGGTAGTGGCATCTCCATATCCACATCTCGATCTTCAAAAATCTGCTTACTTCGTGGTGCAACTTGGATCACGTACCACCATCTTGGATCAGAATGATCCGGATGAAAAACCACCTATATTGAAGATGAAAAATCACGTGCCAAATGTCGTCGATTATATATATATCAATGGACTTTAAAAACGAAAGCTTCGACTAATTAAATCATTAGTATGCACCTGCTCATAGTGCTCGGGAAGAACAAAAGTATCACTTTCATCGGTCTAATGTTTGGTGGAGTCTATTGCAAAGAGACCGCTACTATCTTTTCTCATTGTCGCATGGGGACCGTTGTAAGTAGTTCTAAACCATTTTACATCAAGAATGAAAATAGTAAATCGTCTGAAATCAATTTCATAGATGTCGCATATGGTTCCACAATAGTCCAACTGTGAGGAGAGAAGATTGGTATCCGAAGCACTTGCTCGGCTATCTTGTGTGAAGTTAGCCATGACTCCACAATCATACGTGACTCTCTTTGAATCGATGCGTTCCACGCGAAAATGTCATCCATATGACCATAATGCACGGTACTTTTTGTACTGTAAAAGAGCATCATTAAAACAATGAAGATGCACCTATTTTATAGCATATATTGCCACAAATAATTACTTAATTACGTCAAGAGATAAGAAACTTACATGCACCATACATCCAGATGATAACTCCCACTCGCGCTCGTTTATTGTCTCTCCATCACGTTCGGCTTTACGTACAGCCAGTTGTAGCCAATCAAGTGACATGTGAGTAGGGAGAAGAGCCAGATCTCGTGGATATGGTTTTGATCGCTTGTACATTACTCTAAATCTCGTCCTTGCATTTATTCTTTCTGCTTTGGCCACTTCATATCTCTCAATCCACTTCTGCATCTCAGGGCTATTGAGGATACAAAACTTATTGAATTTCTCCATTTTCTCTTCGCTCATCTTTCTTTCAATCCCTTTTCCTTGGGGGACCTCGCCAATGATGCGATCATCATCCTTGTTGTGCCAAGCTTGCGGCATATCAGGATCCGTGGATGCAAGAAACTCTGTGATATATACTAATGACTCTTGCACAAGCCATCCCTCTGCCATGCTTGCTTCCGGTCTTGCTCTTTGTCTTACAAACCCCTTTAAAGTTTTCATAAACCGCTCGAGAAAAAACATCCATCGATTATGAACGGTACCTGCTATAGCCACCTCATCAACTATGTGCACAAGCAAGTGGACTTGAGTTGTCATAATGCTTGAGGGAAAGTGCTTCTCAAGCAAGCATACGGCTTCGATGGATTCCACCCTAGCCTTCTCGATGCTCGATATAGAGATCTCCTTTTGAGATATCCACCTATTTCACATGTCCATGCATATGTAAGATATTTGAGATATCTACCTATTTCACATGTCCATGAAGAAAATACATAATGCGAATTGATAGTAAGCATACCTCACAATACCACAGATCTTGAATATAGCATTTCTAACATCTTCTTGTAAGCACCCTTTTATTGTAATTGGAAGGATGAACTATCAAAGCAACAATGAAATCATGTCAACAATATAACATAATAATAATTACGCTAACGCATCACTATTATCGGTACACTAATTCTACTTAGAATACCTGTAAGACCTTGTGCCAATCATGGGACTTGAGGCCACTAAGCTTATTGTCCTTTGAAAATGCTCCTTTCAAGCAACGCATGTACCCTGTTGGTGTTTGAAAAGAGGCAATGTCTGCCTTGATCGCTGCCTCCTCCCTCGTAGAGAGGATCCACGTTGCTTTCGGGAGGACAACTTTTCCTGAAGCATGCACTTGGGGCCACAAACGAGACATCCTATTCATAGCACGCAAGTCTTCTTGCACTCCTCTCGAGTCCTTGGAACCAACCAAGTGTGCCCAAATGGTAGCCCCCACATTCTTGAAGATATGCATGGGATCCAAGAGATGATTGATTTGTAACTGACCCCAATAAGGAAGCTCATGAAAGATCGATAGCCTCTTCATACCAGGAGGAGGTTCCTCTCCATTCTCCCTCCAAGCTTGAATTCAATCACTTGCTTTCAAATATGATGGTGGTGGATCAAGCTGACCTCCACGTGCGAGATGGTCGAGCGGAAGGTATCGAGCATGACCTTCATAAACATTTTTCCTCATATGTTTGGAGTAGCGTGCAAGCGATTTCAGAGCGGGTCCACAAACAGGACAAGCATGATACCCACTTGTAACAAGTCCTGCACGCATGCATGAATATGTTAGTACAAGACATGCGTGTAAAAGAGAGTAAAAAAAGCATAATCCCTCATTGTACATGTAAAGACATAACCACGTACCTGCGCACTCTCCATATCCTGGGTAGTCATGCATGGTCCACATCAAGATACCCCTGACCAAAATATCATTGGTATGCCTAGGAGCTCTGGAAATATCGAAGACCTACACTCCTCTCCATAATATCTGTAACTCCTCTATCAAAGGTGCCATGTACACGTCCATGTTTTTTGCCTTGTACTTTCCTGGCACAAGTAGTGCAAACATGAGGTGTCCCTTTTTTATTGTTAGCCATGGTGGGATATTGTAATTCACCACGACTATGGGCCATGTCGACCAAGATGTCGAGCGTAACCCGAAAGGATTCATGCCGTCCATGGCTAGCCCAAGATGTAAGTTGCGTGGCTCCCTCGCAACGTCCGGCCATTGATTATCTCTGTGCTTCCAAGCTGCACAATCTGCGGGAATCCTCAATGTGTGATCAGTGGACCGATGAGATGCATGCCATGTCATCAACTCCGCTATGGATTTGCATCGAAACATGTGTTGTATTCTTGCAATGATGGGAAAGTGTCTTAAGACCTTTACCGGTATCCGCTCACCCTGCAAGTCATCTCTATATCGTTGTTCCCCACACTTTGGACAACTAGCCAAATCTCCATGCTCACGACGAAAGAGAATACAATCATTACGGCAAGCATGGATGGTATCATAATCCATACCCACCATTGTCAGCATCTTTTTCGCTTCATCTCTTGATGCGGGCATGGTATTTGGTGCAGGCAACATCTTCTGGAGCAACCTATGACAAAGACACTATCCAAATGATGATTCTCAAAACAAACAATATCCAAATAATGAGTCAAATTAATGCAAGGGCTAACCTCATTAAGGCCGAGACACTTGTATCCGACCACCCATACTGTACTTGTAGATTCAAGATTGAGAGACAAGCACGTAGTTTAGACATCCTAGCACCCTCGTACAATTGTGTTGATTGCAACTCTCACATTTTGACCTCAGACTCTAACATCACGTGTACGTGGGATGTAGTGCCCCTAAAAATGGAATCCATCATGTCGACCATACCCTCGTCGTCATCCGGGAGACTATAGTCTTGTTGAAAGTGAGAAGGTATATGTGTACCCTCGTCACCCTCCTCATCCTGTCATAAGCTCATTCGTGTAAATATAAGATCTTCTATTTCCTGGTATACAATAAGATTGCGAACTTAAATAGCTTTGACTAACCGATGATCCATCAACATGTGCAACACCAACGGGGGGTACTAGTTCCGGCTCCTCCCCATACATCCGCAAGTGGCGCATGATAATACGACGTTGATGTCGTACCTCTCGCTTGCAATGAGTGCAATGACAGTATAACCTCTCCGTAAGCCACTTCGTGCTCCCGGGCGTTGGCGCATCATCGGGGATGATCTTCCACTCGTCCCTTCCATCTATACTTATAAAATCACAACATAAGCATGAAGAGGAGATATTGACAATTATAAGCATAGCATGTTTAATTTGAGCTTCTCTTGACAATTATAAGCTATATAGTAAGAGGAAATATTGACAATTATAAACATAGCATGTGTGAGCTTCACATGAGGCCATATAAAAAAAATGAACAGTAAGCGTCGCTATATAGCGACGCTCTTTTTCGTCGCTATATAGCGACGAATAAGGGTCGCTATATAGCGACGCTGTGGGTTAAAACCCGATGAAATGCCGAAACGCGCGGCGTTTTGCTTTATCTATTCCCTAATCTCTCAAGTAAGAAACCCAAAATCTCCTCCCACCTATTTTCGACGACCTCCCATCTATTCCAAGCAACCTCTCACTCTATTTTCCACTCCTCACCCTTCTCCTACCTCTTGTGCTCCAAATCTCTCCTTTTCCCCTCCTTTTCCCTCTTTGGTTTCCTGAAAGAAAGATCTTCAAGAGGTGAGTTTGTTTCAACAATATAGGTTGTTTGTTTGTTAGCTTTAGCTTTGTGAGTGTTTCTACTTGTATTGCTAAACCTATAAACTAGTTTTCATGCTTGATTTGAAAGGATTGAAACAAAAAACAAGATTTCAAGAAAGAAAGAAAGAAAACTCACCTCTTTTTTCTGTATTTCTCTTCCTTCTCTTTCTCCTTGTCTCCTCAATCTCCTCCTTTCCTTGTCTCCTCAATCTCCTCCCTTCAAGAAGTTTCTTTTGTAATCTCCTCTTTCCACTAACATCTTATTTGAAAAAATGGGTTGTATTCTCTCTTTTGTAGGGCCAGTCCACTACACCGAGCAGGACATACTCTCTCTTTTGTAGGGCCAGTCCACTACACCGAGCGGGACATACTTTTACAGGTAAGTGCTTCCTCTTCTTTCCATTTATTATTTCTGCATTTTCATTGGCCTACAGCTAGCGCCTTAAGCGCTAGCTGCAGTGATGGGCGTAGGAACCCTCTCTTCCCCTCTCTCTCTTTCCTTCTTCCCCCTTCTCTTTTTCTCCTTTTTCCCCCTTCTCTTTTTTCCCTCTTCTCTTATTCTCTCTTTCCCCCCTCATCTCTTTTCCCCCTTCTCTTTTTTCCCTCTTCTCTTATTCTCTCTTTCCCCCTTCTCTCTTTCCCCCTCATCTCTTTTCCCTTCTCTCTTTCCTTTCCCTCTTATTCTCTATTTCCTTTCCCTCTTATTCTCTTATGCTTATGCTTCTCTCATTCCCCCTTCTCTATTTCCCTCTTCTCTCATTCGCATAAGCTCTTTTTCCGCATGAGCATGAGCATGAGCTTTTGCTTATGCTTATGCTTATGCATAAGCATAAGCATGAGCTCATGCTTATGCTCATGCATGAGCATGAGCTTATGCTTATGCATGAGCTTATGTGGAAATAGAGAATGAGAGAAGCTTATGCTTCTCTCATTCTCTATTTCCGCATAAGCTCCTTCTCTTTTTCCGCATAAGCTCCTCCTTCTCTTCTTATGCATAAGCTCCTTCTCTTTTTCCGCATGAGCATAAGCATGAGCTTATGCTCATGCATGAGCATGAGCTTATGCTTCAGTTTCACGCATAAGCTTATGCGTGAGCTTATGCAGAAATAGAGAATGAGAGAAGCTTATGCTTCTCTCATTCTCTATTTCCGCATAAGCTCCTTCTCTTTTTCCGCATAAGCTCCTCCTTCTCTTTTTATGCATAAGCTCCTCCTTCTCTTTTTATGCATAAGCTCCTTCTCTTTTTCCGCATGAGCATGAGCATGAGCTTATGCTCATGCATGAGCATGAGCTTATGCGGAAATAGAGAATGAGAGAAGCTTATGCTTATCTCATTCTCTATTTCCGTATAAGCTCCTTCTCTTTTTCCGCATAAGCTCCTCCTTCTCTTCTTATGCATAAGCTCCTTCTCTTTTTCCGCATGAGCATAAGCATGAGCTTATGCTTATGCTTATGCTTATGCTCAAGCATAAGCATAAGCATAAGCTCATGCTTATGCTCATGCATGAGCATGAGCTTATGCTTAAGTTTACGCATAAGCTTATGCTTCAGTTTCACGCATAAGCTTATGCGTGAGCTTATGCGGAAATAGAGAATGAGAGAAGCTTATGCTTCTCTCATTCTCTATTTCCGCATAAGCTCCTTCTCTTTTTCCGCATAAGCTCCTCCTCCTCTTTTTCGTGAGGAAAGCTTTTGCGGAAATAGAGAATGAGAGAAGCTTATGCGGAAATAGAGAATGAAATAAGCTTTTGCGTGAGCTTATGTGGAAACATGAGCATAAGCTCATGCTCACCCATGAACATAAGCATAAGCTCATGCGGAAAAAGAGAAGGAGCTTATGCGGAAATAGAGAATGAGTTTCCGCATAAGCTTCTCTCCTTCTCTTTTTCCGCATAAGCTCCTTCTCTTTTTCCGCATGAGCATAAGCATGCGGAAACTCATTCTCTATTTTATGCATAAGCTCCTTCTCTATTTTCGATGCCTATGCTTAAGCATAAGCATAAGCATAAGCTCATGCTTATGCTCATGCATGAGCATGAGCTTATGCTTAAGTTTCCGCATAAGCTCATGCTTATGCGTGAGCTTATGCGAAAATAGAGAATGAGAGAAGCATAAGCTCATTCTCTATTTCCGCATAAGCTCATTCTCTATTTCCCACTCTATTTCCCCCTTCTCTCATTTCCCCCTTCTCTCCTTCTCTATTTTTCCTCATCTCTTTCCCCTTCTCTATTTCCCCCTTCTCTCATTCTCTATTTCCTCATTCTCATTCTTTTCTTTCCTTTCCATCTTCTTTCCCTCTATCCTTTCCCTCTTCTTTCCCTCTTTCCTTTCCCTCTTCTTTCCTTTCCCTCTTCTTTCTTCTTACCTATGCCTATGCCTATGAGAATGCTCATGTTTGTTTTTTGTTTTCTGTTTTCGTGTTTGTGTCTATGTTAGACATGGGATCACGTCGCTCATCCGACGAGTACGGACAGCCTCGCAGGAGGAGAGCTCACGATCTATATGCTCCAGAGGACTTTGATTCCTCTCAGGCGACTACCCCGAGGACTACCCCTGGTCCGACTCCTCTCGGTCCTAGCACTGCGACTACCCCTGGTCCGACCCCTCTTCCACGTAGCACTGTGACTACCCCTCAGGGAACTCCTTTGCTAGCCGTGCATGGCTTTGTCGGGACTCCTGACGAGTTTGTAGCGCAGATGAGTGATGAGGAGGCAGCAAGATTCTTCTCTCTGCTCTCTCAGAGGACCTCTGCAATTCCTTCCCCTACACCGACGGGTGGACGTACTGCCCAGCCATCCCCTCGCGTCCCTTCGACCGCGGGATCATCACCTGCGCATGCCTCCCGCAAGGGAAGGAAGAGTAGGATGGGCGGCTCATGTTGTGCTGACTCAGGAGATGTAGACGAGTCAGCACACTCACGCTCCTTTAGGTCTCCACTTGGTCCGGAGACACAGTATCAGTCAGGTCCCTTTTCCTCTCCTACTCCCACTACTACTCCTTGATCCGGAACCTCGATCCGGAAGCGATCGCGCAGCTTCCACTCCTTCAGACTCTGCTATCGTCAGTCCCCCTTACTCATCGGGGGATCTCTCCTATCAAATCACATCTGCCGGAGAGATAATAGAAGACAAAAAGGGCAAAGCAGTGATGGCCACCATGAGGAGGTTGATGAGTCATCACTTCAAGAGCGGCATAAATATCGATTGGCGGTATCAAGATGCCCAAAAGAAGCAGGCGGTGATCGATGAGTTAAAACAAAGATACCCTAATCTGCCAAATGTGGAGTTTAATAACAATTATATGCTCGAGCACATGGGTTTGGTCCTAAAGCATCGCAGATCAACCTTGCGTACTTCCATTACAAAGGGGTTGGCTAAACCCAGCTGGGCAGACAAAGCTGATTGGAAGTACTTCAAGAAGCAACATAGGGACCATCCCGAAATGTTCGAGGGTTAGAGGAGGGCTGCAAAGAGACGGCTGGACGTCGTAGGTACTTCGCACTTTGGTGCAGGCGGACGGTATGCATTCGAGGCAACTGTGGTAAGTCTACTTCTTCCCATTTAATGTATTGTTCTATTTGTTTTACTTACATATTACATGCACTTTAGCTAACTCTAACTCTCGTAAATTGGATCCACAGCAAGCTGCGATGGGTCATCTTCCTACGGATGCAGAGACACGGCACGCATTTCAAATAGGAACAAAGCCGTGGTTCATTGAGCAAGAGGCAATGGGAGTGACAGTCGATTGGGATTAGGTGGCTGCTCGCACGGTATAAGTTTACTCCTACTTGTAATCTCACTTTTTAATTTAAGTTCCAATCTAATTTTTGATTTATATGGTTCACTCTTAGGGTCAAAGCTCAAGCGTCCCATCATCGGAGACGAGCGATCAACAGGGGCAAGGATCGGACGCAGGTGCCGAGGATGAGGGAGAAGACGCAGGTGTCGAGGACGAGGGAGAAGACGCAGGTGTCGAGGACCAAGGAACAGGCCAACAAGACGAAGATGATTCGGATTCGGATGAGTAGTGGTAGTAGCATTTTGTATATCCACTCGTTTGAGCAATTTTGTATCGCCCTTTCACAGGGTAATTTTGTTACAAACACAGTTGTATATGTATATGCATTTCTTCCTCATCGTTCACAAGAACAATTTTGTATCACCCTGCAAGCAAGGGAAATTTTGTTATAAAAAACTTTCTTCTGTAATTACAAAAAAAAAAAAGGATTAGTGGGGCTAAACAGGGCCAAAAGGAAGCCCTGTTTAGCCCCACTAATCCTTTTTTTAACTTCTGTTAATCGTCGCTATATAGCGACGTTTACCAGTGTCGCTATATAGCGACGATTAACAGAGTCGCTATATAGCGACGTTTTAATCGTCGCTATATAGCGACGATTATCAGCGTCGCTATATAGCGACGGTTTATAGCGACGCTTCTTTTCCGACGATTTTAACGACTTTTATAGCGACCTTTGTGCCCGTGAAAAAAAAAAATTTAATGTAAAAAGCGTCGGTATTTCCGTCGGAAAATGGCCTATGCCTTGTAGTGAAAGGTTCATGAGTCAAATGCTCAAGCCTTACTTGGGAAAGTTCATAAGGGTGTTTTTGGATGATTTTTGCATTTATTCTCGGTGCATGGATCACATGGAGAAGTTAAAGATGGCCATAGCTAGGATTGATGAAGAAAAAGGTTGTCTAAATCCTAGCAAGTGTCATTTGGATCAAACAAAAGTAGCCTTGTTGGGGCATATTATGTCTGAAGAAGGCCTACAAATGGATCCTGACAAGGTTCAAGCAATCATGGCATTGCCAAGTCCTGAGAATGTCACTGGTGTTAGCAGAATTCTAGGGAAAAGCAAGTATTATCAATGCTTTTGTGATGATTTCACAGAGATAGTGCATCCCATGAACTTATTGACAAGAAAAGGAGTTTCTTTCCAATGGGGTGTGGAGCAACAAGAGTCTTTTTAGCAACTTGAGGCCATGAGTAAGGCCCAATATTGTAGCCCCCTGATTGTCTCAACACTTGAAATTGACACGGGTATGGTTAAGGGATTTTTATTAACTAGTATAGCTTGTTTAAAATTCTATTCTATGTATGGGTCATTGTTTGCTTAGGCGTAGCCATTTTTGGTGAGGTTCAGGGACTTTTCTGTATATAGGTATCTTGCATGACCCATAACTTATGCATTGCTCAATGGAATTTGGCAAACTTTGTTTTCAAGTTAAAGTACACATTCTAAACTTGAACATGAGAGTAAAAAATTATGGAATAAAGATTTTAAACGAGACTGTTAAAGCATTACAAGTGCTATGTTGCATGTGAAGCATGCATCCTGAAGACTATAGGATAAAGCAATTTATTCAAAAACGTCAAAATTTTGTCTATATATACATGCAACGTCAAAATTTTGTCTATATATACATGCAACCAAGTAATCATTCAAAAGTACACTACATGAGCTTCTCCTCAACCCAAGGACACACCTAAATGAGAATATTAGGCATGGGTTAATGGGCCTCCAATGTTGTGCTAAAGTGATGCATACCCAGTTGAGGGCATGCTCCATAACTTTTTTTTGATTTCTTGAAAACTAAAATGGATTGAAAATTTGGAATCCAAAAGTAGTGGGACTACTACATGGTGGTCTTAAAACATTGATAGTTATTGGTATTAGTATCTAGAATCACCCTAAAATGGAAGAAGTCCAAAAAGTGCAATTTGTGCATGTGCAAAGATCTTTTAATAAATCCAACACTATCTATCATTTTGAATTGTTTCTTTTTCCATGCACTTGCTTGTTATATGGCTAGTAAGCATGCCCAAGGTCATTGCATTTCATAATACACATCATCAAATCCAATATCGTGTCCTTTGGCCTATTTGTGTTTTAAAGCATTTAAGGAGACATTGCACTTGTTTGGGATATCCAATTCTGCTGACGCGTATCATTGGAGGGGGGAGAACTAGCGGCTAAAATTTTTGCTACTCCCGCAAATTTTGAATTTTCACATCTCTTGCCCATCAAATCTTAGAAGATTAAGTACTTGCAACCTATCCTCACTCTACAAACTCCCTGCAACCCGCACACACCTTCACGTGACCTTACGCAGGCTTTGGTTTGCCATTGTCTTCTTTATGGTAAGTTTTCTATTCTTTTTTTGCCTCACCAGCTAGGTTCTCTAGGTCTATTCTAGATTGATCGTGGCCATGGCATCAATGGAAGCATGCGGCTCACCATGGATTGCAAGAGAAGCAGACAGAGGCTGTGAGGTCAAGGCATAAGGAACAAAGTGTGGGTCGAGGAAAGCATTTGCATGGTATCAAAACAGCAACGGAAGACACTTTTGCAACACCTGCAGAGGAAGAAATAACAAGAAGGAAGAAGACTCCTTATAGAGCAGCAGTAAGAAGCAGTTGTTGCAGATGCATGCATTTGATCATTGCCATCAGAGTGAAAAACACGAGCCATGGTGTCACGATCGGTGGGAGCATTCGAGGCAGCAACATGAGGCCATTCAAGTGATTACTAGTCTGGAGTCTTCACAAGCTTTAGCCCGTACCCTAAAGTTCATAGAGTAACAACCCTATCAACACCTCGGGAGATGCACGCCCAAGAGGTGATGCTCTCTAATCTGAGAAATGGCCTACAGAAAGTAAAAGAGGTGCACAACTTAGATCAACTAGTTGCAAAGAGGGTGACATTAGCTATGTCAGTGTCCCTTGAAACAAAGGAGAAACGGCTTGGGCGCACAATGTCAAAGATGTCAATCAGAAGGACCAACATGGCTCCAGTAGTTGAACGTAGAGCAGAAGCAATGCATGATCATCCCGATCCAAGAAGTCTGTGGGCTTGAGCAGAACACAAGAAAAGGAGACACAGCCTAAGTGCAGAAGTCATTGCTGCAGTGGCAACATTTTGACATGAAAATACGGGAGTTTCTCCAAATAGAAAGGACATCTGTAAGAAGCAAATGGGATGCGAGGTGCTTGAGGAGCATATCATACACATGCTAGATACAACGCAAGTTAGTGGTGGCTAAACCACAACCCAGTGCTTGTTTGTGATTGAGCTTTGGGATAGTTTACTTGTTTCATTTCTTAAACCAGGCTTGGACTAAATGTGCTTGTCCTAAACTAGCTTGGTGGTTGGAACATCATGCAATTGTAGGCTAGTTCAGCTCAATCGCTAGTTATGTGATTGTCCTGAACCAGTGTGGTTGAACAGACATTAGTTGTTGTCCAGCCCAGTGGCGTGGTTGAGTAGAAATTAACAATAATATATTTTGCAATAGAATAGCAATATATTGTTATTTACTAAACCATCTCGGTGGTTGGAACATCATGCAACCATGGCTGCTTCAGCTCAATCACTAGTTATGTGATTGTTAATGAACCAGCGTGGTTGACTAGACATTAGTTATTGACCAGCTCACTGGTTGAAATTATTCTGTTTCTTAGAACTTAAATTTGTTAAATTTAATTTCCTGTTATTCGGGTCATATACCACTATTTCTAGATCGGGATGGCTTGGAATTAATGTGATTATCCTAAACCATCCTAGTGCTAGTTTAAGATAAACGGTTCACGACAAACAACAAGCAGTTATACTAACATAAAATTATCAAATTCAGAAATGAAAAGCAATATATTGTTATTTTCTAATTGTGAAATTCAAAAATGAAAAGCAATATACTTGTTATTGTCTAATATGTGAAGTTGAGACTGTCAAGCTAAACCAGCCCCATGGTTGACTGTCCTAAACATGGCCTAAATCATCCCGATGTTTGATTGTCCTAAACTAGCCAAGTGATTGAAATTGTGACTGTCCTAAACCATCCTAGTATTTGAAATTGTGACTATCCTAAACTAGCACGGTGGTTGAAAATTATTTTGCTTCATTATATACTTTAATTAGAATGTGTTTTGTCTTGTTTTAGTAGTGCAAAAAGGGGGCTCATTGTTCTGTTGTTCCTGCATGTTGGGTCAGTTGACGAAGTTGTATCTCAAGTTTATGGATCAGAATTCGAACATTTCGATTGGGCAGAGGAGCTTTGAGTATTGTAAGCCCTAGTACATCAAGAAACTCAAAGATAGGAATGTTTGTTGTTACAAAACACACATAGACTTTGACTTGGCCCAGCAAGCTATGAATGACTTGAGATCTGGTCATGTTGGAGCATTGCTCCATGGGGATCGATGCCCATGCCTCCTTGATGAATGCATAGTCTATAGGCCACCTGGATCCTCATCGTGTGTTACAAGGGAGGGCAAGTTTTGTAGCCCAAGGTCTCGAGCCAGTGGTTTGTCCAAAGGGAGATCGTGAGTTGCACTAGATTGAATGCATTTGTGGCACATGCAAGCATTGCAGTTTAAAGCTAAAGAAGAAGACATTCAATGTCTATCCAAATGAAATGAGGGAAGACAACCATGTTGCTCTAAAATGGAAGAGATTTGAAAATGTTAATGTTAAAGGATCCGATAAAAAGAGATGGCTACTGTCATATAAGAGCACTCAGCCAAGGGAGCTTATAGGTCACGTGGCTCAATCCGTCCCAAAATATGTGCTTCATAATTTCACGACCAGTTGTGGGGTAGGATAAGCAGTTCAGGACATGCCTTGCCAATTTTCCCTGTGACACTATTGTCTCTGTCATAGATTTTGTTGAAAATTATTCATTTCAAGAACAAGATGAGATACAAGGTGCTCACTGGTACAACAAGCAGATAATAGCATGGGGGTGTTGGAAGACAATGTGACAAAGACACTTGGTGGTTCAAATTTGGGAGATATATAAGTGACAGGGTCCGAGGGTCCTCAAAATGGTATAAGACACGACTGGTTATTCCTTCTTCTTTTTTGACAACATGATTGAATGTATACAGATGTCACTTGAAGTAGTCCTTACATATTTTGTTTTTGGCTGTCTGGCAGTGGGTGAATCGGTCAATATTGCTATTGTTGATGGAGATTTGCTTGATTTTCTCAAAAACTTGAGAAATGACATCCCTTCAATGGAGCCGAATTCTCTAGGTAAGGCAGATGGTAGCCATACTTCTAGTGAAATGGAGCGAGTAGATGCGGATGCACCAAATCCAATTTCTCTTGCGTATAGTCATTTGCTTGATTCTTACATGCATGATACCAATCTTCTTGTTGTGCTGACTCACAGGAGTCCAGGTCAGTGTAACACACATACCATTTCTACATTTCAGATGATAGGGAGGAACACATGATGGATGCGGCGTTGTTATTAAGCAAGCTCGCTCTATTTAAACACCAATTAGCATGCCCTCAAGAAAAACTCAATGATGCCCATGATGTTGTAACATGGCTTACAGCCAACCTGTCCACAGATACTCATTCAACATACAGTAAACAAAGCCTTAAGAATACTATAGTAGGCAGAGTGTTCCATGAAGTGAAAGTGGATGAAGTGCAAAGGAGAAGCTGGCACGATTGCGAGAAAATTAAAGTTCATGGTTTGCATAGCATGTGGGTCTTTTCAAACAACCAACTGATTAAAACAAGAAAACTTTCTTGTTTTTGCAGTGGATCATGACTATTGTGAAAACATTGCAATTGTGAAGACATGGGAGCGAGTTCAAGTTTTCCCTCTACGTTCAGATGGAGTGACAAACAAAGGAGAGACAAATGACTCGCCATAGTTTGGGGAGAGTTTCATGACCTCACAAACTGTCTGGAAGAGGGGGATAACTTTGCAGTTGTCGTGCAGCATCTGGGGAGAACGAGGAAGATGACCCATACTTTTGAGGAAGATGACCCATACTTTCTATTGTAGTGCACAAAACCTAAGCACAAGGTTGAGGTGAGTAAACATTTAAGGATAATTGGGGAACAACCTCTGAGTAGTCAGAGCTTTTTCGTACAAAAAACATCCCAGAGAGGCCGCAATTACAAACTGCTACATCAGAGTCCACAAACATTTGTGTACTCTCATCTAGTAAGAGCTATTAAGGCCACAATGAAAGAAGGGCAAGAGTGTCTTCAAATTGGATTTAGACATGCATGAGCACATCTCTGGAGTGTCTTGAAGTGATGGATGAGGACGACTAAGATAGTACTAAGAAAATGTAGTCTCATTGCAAGGAAATAATATTCCACTTGTCCTAGAAAATGAAAATGTATTTGAAACTATGCTTCTTTTTAGTATATCCCAAACAACCACTGTGCTGGTTTTATTAAATTGTTTTTGTAAATTCCAAACGATAAATCCCATGCTTGTTTTTAGTATATCCCAACAACCACCGCACTGGTTTCCCATAACGAATCCACACATCCACAAATCCATTCATCTTGTAGTAATAGAAGTAAACCACCGTGCTAGTGGCTGTTAATATCCTAGTGCAACCCACCACAGCATTGGCAATCACTTATCCTACACTACTATCATGCAATCCCTACACTACTGCTGTGCTATCCTAACATTTGTTGCACAGTGCTATCCTAAACACTCCACTTTGGACTATTTATCAATAACCGTCAGATTTCATCTCATGCTTGTTTTTAGTATATCCCAACAACCACCGCGCTAGTTTCCCATAACGAATCTACACATCCACAAATCCATTCATCTTGTAATAATAGAAGCAAACCACCATGCTGGTGGCTATTAATATCCTAGTATAACCAACCACCATGCTGGCAGTCACTTATCTTGCACTACTACCATGCTATCCCTACACTACTGCCATGCTAAAATATGTTGCATAGTGCTATAGTAAGATAGTCCCCTTTAGACTGGTTATCGTTAACCATCAAATTTCAACCATTGGGCTACTTAAAACATTTAAGTACTAACATGGAAGCAGGTCGACACAAAATCAGGTATTATGAGCACCATGAGAAAGTCCACAAGTCCAAGAAATGTCTACAAGATTTTTACTTTTTCAAAATACGACAACATTTTGCGGCGCAAGGAAATTCCAAACTCCCAATTATCTTATTAGCCTCTCTATAGCATGCATCTCCCAGCTCTTTAGGTCAATCTAATGCACAATGGTAGACCTCTTCACACACTTGGATTACACACTGCTTGCTTGACTCTACTGACTTGTATGCCCATAGTAACTCCTCCTTTCATTGGGGGTCCCCTTCATCCTAGTCTTTGTGCTCTATACATCTTCACACCTCCATCGTGTCCTACCAAAAGAAACCTACATCATGAGCTTGACAAGTACCTTAAAGGAGAAGGAAAAACAATAGCCAGGGAAATTAATATTCACCATCTGTGAGGATGAACATCTGCATATGGATCCATATTGTATCCTTATTAGATCACTAATGTATTCCATGGTCTGCACACGACCAAACATATCTACTTTTGTGATTGAGCTTGTTCAATTTATGACTAGCAACCAAACATGTTCTCAAATCTCTTAACAGCACCTCCAATTTGGACACTACTTATTTGACTCAATCACCACATCTCTTGGGCCATGCCCACTTTGGACATACGATATTGGGTGATCATTGTTCAAAGAATGGTTATAATTTTGTTGTTTGAAGGACCAGTCTCTTGGGCTTGCATAAAGAAGAAGTCAATTTCCCTCTCCTCCATAGAAGTCGAGTACATTTCTATGTGTCACACTGCCAACAAGGAGCATGTGTGGCTTCACAGATTGGTCCAAGAGATTTTAGGATCCAGTTCACCTCCAGCATCCTATATAATGGCAATAATGCTTATATTTGGCTAGCAAAGAATGGTTGCCATGACCCACTACAAACGTAGCAAGCACATTGATCTCCACGAACACTATATTCATGACCTTGTCCAACAAAGGGAGCTTCTATTACTTTACTGCCCCATTGCAAATATGCTTTCACTAATCATTTGCCAAAAATTAGTTCATTTTCTTATGCACTGGCATTGGCATAACATCAACACATTTGACTGTCGATTGAGGGAGGGATTATGAGGAGTTATCAGATCAATTGAAATCTATTTACTTAGTGATGTTAATTACTTAGGTAGTTTACACATTCAGAGGTACCCTCCCTGGGCAACTGCTTGAATCAATGGAGGTAGTTTTTAACGATAGACAAACATCTTATTATACAAGCACACACTATCCATAACTTATCTTTCTAGTCCTACATCAATTCCACATTCAGCCCTCTCCAAGGGTAGCCAAGCTTCACTCCCTAGTGATGGATACCTTTCAAATCTCCTAATCACCTATGCTTTTAGAGTCCTATAGATCATTGGCAATTCCTTTTAATTACAAAATCATCGTTGGGTGCCCATGGGTTTGGAATGGGTGCACACATTCGAGATTCCCAATGAATCTTTTTAAGTGCCCATACATTCTACTTGGCATCCTTTGGTGGTGTGTAAACAGCCTTAGCTAGAAAATGGGCGAGTCCCTCTTGCCATGTATGAATACTTTCTTACAAAAGGCTCATGCTCATTTCGTACATGTGCTCTAGCTTTAGGTTGCTCACATTGTCGTTCCTCCACCTACTCTCAGGAAATTCCTTCGTCTCTCTTGATGCGTTTATGACTTGGGTTTTCTTTGATTCTTTTTCTTTTTTTGTTTTTAGTCATTGCACTATGGTGCTCGATAGTAGTATATGCACATGAATCAGATGCATTTTAATGCTTTGAGCTTTGTATTTTTAGTGATATTACCCTCCATTATGAAAGACATATTTGGGTGCACCTGGTATTTGGTGTGATTCTTTCTTGCAAGCATTGGGATTTGGGATTTTTCTTTATTTGAATCATGGCATCCTCTTCCATCTTTAAAAAAGAGTTTTTCAGCATTAAAAAGTTTAATGGGCCAAACTTTTCTCTATGGAAAGAACAGATAAGGGATGTGCTTATTCAAAAAAAGTAGATTAAACCCTTGGAAGGGATTGCCAGCTAAGCCTGCAGCTATGTCTGAGGATGATTAGCATGAGTTGGATGCATTAGAAAAGTCTACTATTAGACTTCATATTATAGATTTAGTTTATTTTATAGTAGTAAATGAGCAGACCACGAAAGATTTGTGGAAGAAACTATGTGCCACTTATTGGAAGGAAACTGTCTCTAATAAAGTTTACCTCATGAAGAGGTTGTTTGAGCTGCAGATGAAGGAAGGGGTCTCCATTGTTTCACTTGAATGAATTCAATATTATTTTCAGCCAACTTCAGGCTCAGAAGCTGAATCTTGATGAGGAGACTAAGGTAATATTCCTCTTATGTTCATTGCGGGATACCTTCCATACAACTGTCGGTAACTCTGCACCTGGTGGAGTACTGAAGTTTGATGATGTTGTGGGTAGCTTGTTGGCCGAGGAGATTCGATAGAACTCTATGGATGGCAACAAGCAAGATGCAGCCTTAAATGTGCAAAGGGACAGATCACAGTTCAGGGGAAAGTCCCAAGAAATAGGAAAGTCTCATAGCAAATCTAGGGCATTGTGGAAGATTGAGTGTTACCATTGTGGGGGCAAGAAGGGCCGGAAGAAAAAGGATTGTTACAAGCTGAAAAGAGAGAAAAAGTATAAGAAAAATAATGCAAATTGTTGTGCAAATAAGAAGGAAGAGAGTCCAAGGGAGGACAAAGGAAAAGTGAAGATCAAGGAGATCAATGCATTCATCATCACTGATAATAGTGACAATGATGTTCTCTTCATGTCTAGTCTACCTATAGAGTTGCTTACCACTTCAGATGATGCATATTCCTAGGATTGGATTTTGGATTCTAGTGCTTCATTCTATGTTACTCCCCATAGGCAATGGTTCTCCACTTGACAGTGGAAAGACAGGTTATGTGCATCTTGGACATAACTATGCATGTGACATAGTGGGAGTAGGTGACATAAAGTTTTCTTTTGCAAATGGGTATGCATTTGTTTTGAAAAATGTGCGACATGTACCTAAGCTGACCAAGAGCCTCATTTCAATAGGTCAACAAGATGATGCTGGTTTTTAGACCACCCTTGGCTTTCAGAGTTGGAAAATTTAGAAGGGCTCTATGGTTTTGGCAAGGGGTTCCAAGTGTGGGACATTGTATCTCTTACATGTATCAGGGGTGTCTGATCATGTTGTTGCAATAACCAAGTAGGAAAGTACTTTATAGCATTGCCAATTGGGGCACATGAGCCAAATTGAAATGAAACTCTTATGCCATTTGGGTTATGTATTGCATTTGAGTTTTTTAAATTTTGAATTTTGTGAGAGCATTGTCTCTATGAAAAGGAGACTAAATCAGCCCATAAAAGAAGGGGAAAGAAAGAGCTTGAAAAGCTTGATTTGGTGCATTTAGACATATGTGGTCCCATGCCTACACGGTCATTAGGTGGGGCTAAATACTATGTGACATTCATTGATGATGCAACTAGGAAAATGTGGGCTTATGCTATAGCTCAAAAGAGTTATGTGTTTCAGGTATTTTAGAAATGGTTGGATTTGGTTGAAAATCAATCAGGTAGAACACTTAAATGCCTATGGATTGATAATGGTGGAGAGTATATCTATTATGACTTTTAACATTTCTGTGATACACATAGGATCAAGAGAGGGCTCACGTCTTCTCATACTTCAGAGCAAAATCTAGTTGTAGAAAAGATGAATCACACTATTCAGGAAAGGTTGGAACGTCTGGTTGTGAAGATGACCACACTTAGATGTGTACTTGGACTTGTGGTAGAAGAGGATATGGAGCTTATGTAGATGGATGTCAAGACATCTTTCTTGCATGGGGATCTGCGTGAGGAAATTTACATGGTACAGCTGGAAGGCTTTGAAGAAAAGGGCAAATAGAATTTGGTTTGCAAGTTGAAAAAGAGTCTCTATGGCCTTAAGCAAGCACCTGGAGAATGGTATCAGAAGTTTGATGCTTTCATTTGATCCCAAGGTTTCAGACGAAGTGAGATTGATGACTGGCTCTACACTAAAAGGGCTAAGGATAATAGCCTAATACTCTTGGCACTTTATGTGGATGATATGCTATTGGCTAACAAGAACACTTATGAGTTGGATGCACTGAAAGCCAAGTTGCATGAGGTCTTTGACATGAAGGATTTGGGGCCTACGAGTCATATTCTTGGTATGCGCATCACATGTGATGGGAGTAGGAAACTCCTTTGGCTTTCACAAAAGGAGTATATTACAAAAGTGTTGCAACATTTCAATATGGAGGGGGGGAAGGGAATAAGTACTCCATTACTCCATATGTGAAACTGAGTTAGATAGATAGTCCCAAATCAGATGAGGACAGGGCCATGATGGTGGCCAAGGTTCCTTATGCAAGAGCGGGTGGGAGTATTATGTATGCTATGATAGCTACTAGTCTGGACATTGTATTTGCAGTGGGATTTGTGAGCCGGTATATGGCTAACCTAAGAAAGAGGCATTGGGAATCAGTTAATTGCATCATGAGGTACATGAAGGGTACTGAGTAGATGTGTATCGGCTTTGGCAAAGGAGAGATGCATGTACTTGGGTACACAGATTCAGGCTATGCAGGGCATGTGGACAACAGGAGATCCACTTCTGGCTATGTGTTCACCTTTGCAGCTGGTGGAGTGTCGTGGATGTCTTGCACACAAAAGTGTGTTGCTTTATCTACCATAGAGGCTAAGTATGTTGCAACCATAGAGGGTTGCAAGGAGGCTATACGGCTTGATCAGCTAGAGGGAGATTTGGGGATTCATACAAGTGTACTGACATTGCATAATGATTTGATGAGTGCTATTCAGCAAGCATAGGACCCCGTTTTCATGCAAAGACCAAACACACTGAGGTTAGGAACCATTTCATCAAGGAAGTATTGGAGGACAAGCGCATAGAGCTTGTCAAGGTTCATACAAATGATAACCCTGCAAATATGCTGATGAAGAGTCTACCTAGTCAGTGGTTTGAGTATTGTCGTGTATTGATGGGCATTGGATAGTATGTCCACTGGTTGTTCTCCCTTAAAGGCACATTGGCCTTTAAATGGGAGGTTGTGGGGGTTAAAGGCCATTGTTCCTTAACCTCAGTTATGTACAATACTCAAACACACATATATATAGGGATGACATAGAAGATTGAGGTGTTTTGCGTCCACCAAAACTTATGTGGCTCTCTTTTGGCTCTCCCTCTCTCTCACCCTTTTCCATTCTTCTTCCGTTGAGAGAACTCTCAGTCAACTACCCTAAGGTGCATGCAAGTTATCTTGCCCATTGGATATGGTTTTTATACTTGGGGATGCATTATACCATATTTCTCACCAAGTATCATGCACAAGGTTCAAAAAACATGCTTTTATGTGCCTTATTGGAATGTGAGAGTGTCCAATGGGCATGATACTTTGCATGTGCTTTAAGGTAGGTGACATGGTTAGGGTTCTTATTCAAACATGCAAGTATCCAATGGGCACTCTCCTCTATCACACCCACCTTAAGGGGCGTGTGCAAAGCATCATGCCCATCGGATATTTTTTGTATGGTTGGGGATGCATTATACAATTTGTTCACCATCTGCCATGCTTAACAACTAAAAAACACATTTTGGTGTGGCTTGTTCAAATGTACGAGTCTCCGATGGGCATGATACTTTGCAAGCACCTCAATCTGCAAAGAATCGTGCCCATCAGATATGGTTTGGATGGTCATGGATACACTTTTTCTTGTTTTCCACCACCCATCATGCACAAGGTTCAAAAAACACGCATTGGAGAGCCTTAGCCAAATGTGTGAGTCTTTGATTTGCATGTGCCTCAATTTTACCCACTTCAAGGCCTATGCAAAGTATCGTGCCCATTGGTTATTGTTTTCATGGTGTTTTACCACCCTTCATGCACATGATTAAAAAAACACTCATCGAGGTGTCTCATTCAAATGTATGAGTGTAGGATGGGCACAACACTTCACACACACCTCAATCTCTCCTAATTTAATGCCTGTGCAAAGTGTCAAGTCCATTTGATATGGTTTGCACCAGTTGAAGAAGGATTTTACCTTGTTTTTTCTCTACAGTCATGCAGAAGGGTAAAAAACATGCTTCTATGTGCCTTAATATCACCCACTTTAGGCCCCCCATCAAATATGGTTTGCATGGTTGAGATGCACTTTTTCTTGCTTTTTCATCTTTAAAAAAATATAAAAGTTGTAATAAAAAATATATTGTTATTAATCTTTGAAAAAAGAAGAAGAAGGTGCTCTTGTTCACATAGAAAGAGATTATTGGACATGGGTTGAGAGATTACCTTTTTAATAAGTTGGTGGTCACAATCCCTAGTCAAAGAGTATGCATGATTGCACATACAAACTCTCAATTATGGCACTAAAGGTGTGAATATGTTAGCTTTAGATCCATGAATTTTCTTGAATGCAAGAACATGGTGAAAGGAATCCTATCAATCAAAGGGGGATATTTGTGTGAAGGATGCCTTTATGGGAAATAGCATCGAGAACCCTTTCCCAAGTGTTAGGCCACAAGAGCCAAGAGACCATTATAGATAGTGCACAGTGATATTGTAATGTACATGATAAATATGCCATCACTCAGAGGTGGCAAATTATTTATCACGTTTATTGATGACTACACCAGGAAAATATTTGTCTACACCATGAAGCAAAAGTCCAAACTACTTGCAAGTCTCAAAGAGTTCAAGACTATGGTAGAAACATAGTCTAGTTGTCAAATCAAATGCCTTCAATATGACAATGAAGAGAATACATCTCTAAAGACTTTATTTGGTAATGCAAGCAATAGGAAATATGCAATTTTACCTTGGCTAAAACACAACAACAAAATGGAATAACAAAAACGGAATAACCACACTGTTGTTGAGTGTGCAAAGAGCATGTTGCAAACAAAGAGAACATGCCTAACAAGTGTGGGTAGAAGTAGTTTGCATAATAGTTTATTTGTTGAACCAGTATCCTACTAATGCTTTAAATGATATGACACCAAAGGAAGCATGGAGTGGGCATAATCCCTCTGGATCAAGTGCCTATGCTCACCTATCAACGGACATGAGGGGTAAGTTTGATTCCAAAGTGAGAAACACACTTTTGGTTGGGTCTGTAGAGAAACATAAAGCTTATAAGATATATGACCCTGTAGCTCACTAAATGTTTGATGTGGTGTTTAATGAGAAGGTAAAGCAAGCTACTTGCCATCATGGTTATGAAGAATCGAATAAAGAGTAGACAAACAAATGGTTGACAGTGCTAGAGATACAAATTCTCAAACATTCATAGAATGTGGAATATTTGATGACATGCTACCTAGCATGAGTGGGAGCAATCAATGGAATGGGGAAGCATCTTCTAGACATTCTAGAGATTCTCAGGTAGATAATGCATCTCATGATCAACATGACCAAGAATCCACATCATCCAAGTAAATGCCAAGGTGGGCAAAAATGCTAGTGGATGAAGCATAGGACATCATAGAGGATATGAAACCTAGAAGAGTGCAAATAGCCTAATATTGTGTATATAAGTCCCCTCACTCTCATTCTCCTCATTCTACCAAAAGAAGAGCAAGAGAGAAATCATGAGAGCGAGACATCTTTAGCTTCCATTCTACCGATAGGTATTTCTAAGTTTTGATCTGAATAAGGAAGAGAGAGGAATGGAGAGGTTGAAGAGGTGAGTGGAGAGGTGGAAGTGGGTGGGAGTTGAAAGGTGGAAGTAGAGGTGGAGAGTTGGAAGTGGGAGATAGAGTGGGAGTTTCCTCCTCCCCTCCTCTCCCTCGCCATCTCCGTGCCTACGCATGACTGCGATTGTGAGCAGGGAGGTGATAATAATTAAAATGATTTTGTTAAGTTTTTAAAATTAATTTTATTTCTATAAATAATTAAAAATATAATATATATGTATTTACATTTAAAATTATAATTTTTAATATATTGCTTTATTTTGTTTTAAATTTAGTAAGTTCCATGTCAAGGCTTAGCATACAAGGTAGTCCTTGGTCAGATGGGACCACTCTGAGGGTTACATCCTTGGACTCTCTCGAAGAGGGTGGTGGTTTTTGCAAATTTTTAGATACTAGTTATTAATTAAAAATTAGTACTAGTACTAGGTTAATGATTTTTTTAGTTAATATATGAAATTCATAAATAATATGAATATTATAGGATGTGAATATTATAAATTATATGGTTACATTATCTAAAGTTTAGTTGTTTAGCAATGTCTATCTAAAATTTTTATTGTATTTTCATGCAGATTTCAAATTATGGAGAACTCTGTAGAAATACCCGACCACGAGATAGAGCATTTGTCTCTAATATTGCTTTTATTTTTTGGGAAGAGAGGATAACCCTGATAAATTCAAAGATATAGTGGATTATCACATGGGTAGAAGAGCTTGGTTTTTGGTTCAGAAGAAAGACAAGCTATTCTATGTGGTTTCAAGAAAAAGATTTAGAGAGAATGAGGAGCCATGAGGTGTGACATTTTCTAAGAAAGATATGATTTTTTGCCTCATAAAGTGTGCACATTTTCACAAAGTTAAAGGATCCTAAAGTTGGTGGTGATCGTTCTGCTGTATAAAGAACAGATGCTTAACACTTTGTGATGCCACAGCCTAAACCATCGGAGTTCCAACCTAAAAATTGCATTAGAGGCTCTGGCAAGAATTTGGAGGGAATTTCCAAAGTGTTAACCCTATGGCAACAAGGGCCAGAAGTGCAATCTAGAGCAACAACAATGAAATCATTGTGTGTGTAGAGTAGCAGCAAAGCTCCTCTTGTAATATCTTGAGCCTGAAAGATGGTATGATGAATCTTAAAGGATGAGAATAGCCAAAATCCTTTCTAGAAAACATCCAATTATACTTGCACTAAATCTAGAGAGAGAAAGACTAAAAGAATACACTTTTTGAGGTCCCCCACTTTGTGTAGAGACCCAAAAGGTCCCCCAAAAAATATAGAGGATGACTAAATCTAGAGAGAGAGACACTAAATCTAGAGAGAGAAATACTAAATCTAGACAGAGAAATACTAAAAGCCTATACTTTTTGAGATCCCCCACTTTGTGTAGGGACACAAAAGGTCCCCCAACTTTGTGTGGAGACCCAAAAGGTCCCCCCAAAAAGTGGAGGGACTCTTGTCCAAAAGGTCTCCTACAAAAGAGGTCCCACAATGAAGGTACCTATGAACTATGTAGAGACCAACATGTATATATACTTCTCAATGGGGTTCAATGTTCAAGCTCACTATTGTGTTCATGTGATTAATCTCCATTGCATCCATGCTCTCTTACACTATTGTGTTCTAGCAGCCCTTACCCTTCCACTCCCTACCCTTGTACTTCCTCCTCCCTCCTCCTCCTCCCCTCCTCCCTTCTCCTTCCTCCTCCTTCTCCCTCCTTCTCTCTCCTTCCTCCTCCCTCCTCCTCCTTCTCCCCTCCTCCCTCTTCTCCTCCTCTCTCCTTCCTCCTCCTCTCTCCTCCCCTCTCCTTCCTCCTCCTCTCTCCTCCCTCTCTCTCCTTCCTCCTCTCTCTCCTCTCTCCTTACCCTTCCACTCCCTACCCTTGTACTTCCTCGTCCCTCCTCCTCCTCCTCCCCTCCTCCCTCCTCCTCCCCCCTCCTCCTTCTCCCTCCTCCTCTCTCCTTCCTCCACTCACACATGAGATCTCTTTTCCATGCTTTAGCCTACACTTCTCATTGGAATACGACTCGAGAAGCTATGCTACACTTGTGAACACCTATGCTACAATGAGCAATGACACAACTATAGGTGACCAACACCCTCGGAAGCTGCACTTGGGAGAACCAATGACAACATTTTGGCACTGCTGCCGGGGAGGTTAGCACCTAAAGTGAAAGTGGATCGTGTGTTTATCCACATGTGGAAGAATGCCCTACTGAAAACCATAAATGCAACATCTCTCAAGGCAAAGGAGTGCCAAAATACTTCCACTTATGGGTAAAAATAAGGCTAACCGGTGTTTTTGCTTAAGCCACATTAAATAATTTAAGACTAAAACCCCTATAACTCTCCACATCCTATAAAAGAGACACCCATCCCCATCATTTCTTTTCTCTCCCACTTCTCAAGCGTCTACACCTCCTTTTTTCCATTATTCCCCCATATTTCCGTCCACTCCCTCCACCACCACCACTTTTTCTATTATCACCAACACTTTTTCCATCACATCCCCTCCACCTCCACTCCAATTTTCCATCCACCCCCTTCTCCCACCACTATTTCCGTCCTTCTCTCCCCAAATTCCATCCACCTCCATCACCACCACCATCTCCTTCCATCTCCCTAACAAATCAACATCCCCTATTTTTTCCCGTCCTCCCATACACTTCAATCATCAACAATAAGTTTTTTTCCATCAAGGTGAATTTCTTGTCCACACCCCCCCCCCTCCCCTTTCCCCCCTCCACCCACCACCACCCCCCTCTCCACCACCACCACCCCCCCTTCCCCCTACTCCAGCCCCCCCCCCTCTCCACCACAACCACCACCCCCCACCTTTCCCCCCCTCCACCACCACCACCCCCCCCCCAAACCACCACCCCCCTCTCCACCATCAACACCACCCCCCCAACCACCTCCACCAAAGCCCCCGTCCACCCTTCCCTACCCTCTCTCCTCCACCCCCCCCCCCTCTCCACACACTCCCAAACCTCCCCCAACCCCCCTCCATGAACCCCCCCGTAGCCTCGAGTGCCCGCGCCCACTACCTCGGTGCTTGCACCTGCTATCTGCCGCCTCATGCACCGTGCCTCACATGCCTCTGTCTGCCTGCACATGTCGCCTCACGTGCCATGCCCCATGCACATGCACTACCACATCATGCATGTGCCACTGCACCACCTCGGCAATCGCACCGCCACCTCCTACACTCGTCGACTGTGTCGCCTAGGGCGTAGTGCCACCTGGGGTGTTGACCATGCCACCTAGGGCGCTACATTGTGCACCTCGAGCATCGAACAGGCCTAGGGCTGTGCACCCGTCTACCACCTCACTATGCCATCGCCTATCACATGCCCCCTAATGCCTACACACCCGTCGACCATGCCCTTCCTTTTTGTACCACCACATCACACGCTCGCCGCTTTGTTCTGGCACGTCACGCACCAGCAAAAGGTCAAGAGAGGAAAGAGGAGAGAGAAATGAGAGAGAGTGAAGAGAGAGAAAGGTAGAGAGAGAGAGAGAGACTATCGTTAGGTTAGGTTAGGACCCTACCAACACAAAAAAGGAAAAAAGGGAAGGATCTAGCTCATTATTAGTTAAGGAAGTTAAGTTAGGTTACCAATCCTCCAAAAAAAAAAAAAAAAACAGACCTTTACCAAAAAAATACCTATTTTTGCCCCTTCTTCAAAGGTTCATATCTTGGCCGTCTGAAGGCCAAATCGCACCAGGTTTGAACACAAATTTCACGCATGCAAAGATCTATATCAAAAGAACCATTTCAAGTATTTTTACAATTGTTTTGAGTCTTGGAAGTTGCCACTACGTAGGCACTGATTTTGAGCCATTGATCGCATATTTTTTGCCATTTTCGAGCTACGAAGGTTGACATCAATTGCGGATTTCAAAGTCAAATGCACTCACTTGAAAGATAAAATTAGGCATTATTTATGCACCTTAGATCTGGAGGAAGACTAGCACTTGCATACTTTCACGACCTTCCTTTTGGCCTCGACGCTCTCCAAGAATTCAACCTCTCACCATCGACAAGTAGCATGAAGGACCTAAGGATTAAAGAAGAAATAAAAAATGAAGATTTGCATCTTGAAGATTACTTGGATCAATGACACAACCACAACAACAAAAATAATGGCAAAAGACACTTTGGCAAATTCGAAATGCCAAAGTACAATGGACAAGGGGATCCTGTCAGATTCCTTCAACTCTTTGATGCAGCATGTTGTGCTAGAGGCGACCAATCAAATGAAACCAAAGCCTCTTCGTTTTCAATGGCCCTAATCGATGAGCCCTCGGAATGATACCTCAACCTTCTCGTAGAAGAAAGAGCCACATGGGCACTACTATCCAAGCAGTTTAGAAGAAGATTCCAAACAGAAAAGCTCCAAGATGACCCCGCACTTCAACTGGAAAAGGAAATGCGCAAGAAAGAAAAGGTCTAAACATACTTAATAAGAATAAAAAGATTAACAGCAAAGTGTGTTCCTCATCCACATGACAAGTACCTCATAGCAGGGCTCATCTCTGGACTTAAAAAATCCATTCACAAGGACATGAAAAAAATCAGCAGCAGCTATGCACATTTCAGCGGCGCTCATGAAGCTGCAATTGACATTGAGGATGGCATGATCGATTCTCACAATGATAGTCATGACTATAAATAACTTTGTCCCTAAGACTAAAATATGAAATGATGTAGGCCATCGAGCAAAAGTTGCGCATCTCTTAGCCACCACAGTACCCACGAAGAGAGAATGTCTAGTGCCCATACTATACGGCCAACCCCACGACCAATGAGTAGTGGCTCGACCCCCATGGTTATGGTGTGCCATTTGCAATGATGCAGGCCATGATGTAAATACCTTTTTCTACAATGTGAGGGTGGCACAACCCCGGCCCCAACAATACCAATAGTAGCTCCCAATCCCAGCATATAGGCAACCAACACTAGCACCTAATGCACAAGTGCCATGGCTCAACCCCCTCCCAGTGAGGACACAAGTGCCTCAACTTTTTAGGAATCCCAATCCTCCACAATATCCTTGAGCTCCCAATCTTGCCCCAGTAGTTCTAGTGCAACAACTCCAACCTGAAGAGTTGGAACCTCACTATGAATATGAAATAGAATACCCTATGTACTACATGGATGGTGCCAAAGGACTCATTCCAGTGTTTGCTAATCAAGTAAATCCCACAACATATCGAACACCCATCAAGTGTTTCAGTTGTGGGGAAAACCACTGCATAGTGGAATGCCCACACAAGGGTAACCCCGTTTCATTTCAACTTGTGTGCAGGGAATGTGGAGTTGGGCATGCTTGCATGGATTGCCCACTAAAAACCTCAACCAACCAAGTAAAACCTGATGTACCCTTGGGGATGATTAATGTGGAAAATCACAATGTGTCTACACAAAGTGTGTGCTGCAGCCAATCTTGATCATAACAAGACAAGGAAAGAAGTGGCACAGCAAAAACTCCTTTCCACTCAAAAAGCAAAGAGCCCTCTAGCAAAAAACTCCATGCCAATCCCCACAACGCCATTCCCAACACATCTACGGAAAATGCCACCCAAGAAGCAAAGGAAACATACCCCAATGTTGAAACTGAGAAAGCCCATTATTAAGACTTGAAGAAATGGGTACAAAAGGAGTAAGAGAAATTTGAGGTAGACAAGATGGCACCAATAGAGGTTAGAGCATGCTCATCACCCATCATTGACATAGTGATTGATCTCAACAACTTCCAAAGGGTAATGGAGCAACAGGGAACACATCCCCAATTGGATGGTACCGCACTAGCTAGCTTGATAAGTTGTCCCGTCATGATGCCAATTGGAACCTTACTGAGAAACCCTAAAATTTGGGAGAGTAGGGATGGATCGAATCTTCACAATACTTCCCCCCACATAAAGAAGAAGATAAGATTATTTCAGTAAAATTCGGTGCTAGGGATGACATTAAAAATGTAACCATCCCACTGGAGCATAAATCCTTTGGCCAATACCCTGCAATAGTGGATGGTGGAGCCAGTGTAAACATTTTAGCAAAATATATTTATGAAGAATGGGGCCTACCTCCAATGCAGAAGGATACATTCAACATCCGCTTAGCCCACCACACTAAAATGAAGCCATTGGGCATTGTTGACAATGTGTCAACAAAAAATGCTGGAGTCAAGTTCACTCTCTAGTTTACTATCTTGGATCTTCCTAAGGGAGCCATAGCATACCAGATATTGTTGGGAAGACCATGGCTTTAGGAAGCTTTGGTACTCCATGATTGGGGCATTGATCAAATCACAATCTAAAATAGAGAAACCGCTCTCAAGATAAATTTGGGAACAAGGAGATGATTAACCCGACCACACTTAAAGACCTCACTAAACTGGTTGAAATAGCTGAGAGGAAGTTGAATCCTTGTAAACGCCTCAATAAGATGGTGGGTCAACATCTAAGACTAACAATATACGATTTTTCATGAGCACAAGGGTGTGGGAGAGCGCAGTTCCGATCATGATATAGAAGACGGTGCACCAGAAGGATTTGGAGAGTCGAACACAAGAAATGATACCTTTCAAAAGTGTACTTTCTCTTGTTGTTTTCAAGTTGTTCAATTCATTGTTTCATTCGTGGTCGATTGTTTGATTTGTGGTTGTTTCTTGAATTCGGGCATATTCTAGTATCAGTCCAACTGTGTTCATCTTGAGCATAGTTCCTGTGCTAGATTGTGCATCTTCAATTCGGGTGCATCTCGCCATAAGTCGAGGCATCTTGAGTGTAGTTTCTTCATACTATGCATAGTTAAAGCAAATTTGAGTGTTTCTTCCACTGAAATTTGTTGTCGATTGTAACAGTTGATCAGATAGAAGTAAGGAGAGAGAACGATCGTATGTAAGGAGTAAGGAGTAAGTTGATCGTATGTAACAGTTGAGCATTGAGAAATCCATACAATTTTGGGTATGATTGAAATTATGTCAGCACGTGCACCCCTTGACATTGTCTAGATGGAGGTCTTTCTTGTTATTAATGTCACAAAATACAAAAACATTCATGTGTTTTTTTTCCAATGTTGGATCAGCAGAAACACTCAAACCTATTGTTGCAAAGGATTTGGATTATGCTAACGAATAATGCCATGTTTGCCATCAAAGGTAAATTCGGCCGAAATAATACACTTGAGGCATTGTTTATATCCGGTTTGCTTGCTTAAAGATTGTTTTTTGGTACTCATGCAGGAAAAAAGCAAGAAACCACGCACCTCAATGCTAGCTTCTCCTGTTCTTTTTTTCATTTGGAAGCCGGGCCCCCAAACAATCTAATTTGTTAAAAAACTCTCCGATAAAAAAAGACACTACAAAGTGTTCTCTTCGTAAATCTTTTCAAGCGGCAGCGAGGCATTTGGCAAAGGTACTCTCCCTTTCGTTGACATTGTTGTTGTCACAACTTTCAATCCTAATTTCAAACGGTGGTACGTGTGCAAGATACTTCTATAGCAACATTAGGATTTGTTGCTATTGTTGCACATACAGCGTGTGCAAAGAGGCTATTGTTTCACGCGATGAATCGCCATGAAGAAACGTGTAGAGAATTATGATGTAGTCATTCTTAAATAGGCCATGGGGTGTTGCTATGGGATGGTCATCCTCGATACACTCAAAATTTGACAGTTCCATTTTGCAAGTGTTTTTTTCTTGAGAATTGAGATGGTGTGCTACAATGAAATTGAGATGGCGTGGTGCATTGAAATGTAATAATGTTGCTTTGTTGCACTTAATTTCAACAATGCTCTCTTTTAACCATAAATAACTTTCGTGAAAAAGCCGATTATGTATCCTTAAGTTCTTGTTGTTTTTTCAAAAGCAATTTGTTTTTTTCCATGCCTTTACAAATTCCAAGTAATTGTAACATTAAGGAGGAAAAACCAAGACAACAACATCACCATAACAAAATTAAGGCCCAAATCCGCAAAAGTGTTAAATAGAAAGCAACAAGACTAATAGCTTCGTATGAAAACACATTGTCATGTAAGCAGACACCTAACATAGTACATGTTGCATGCATTCTTGCAGCCAGTGAAATCACATATGTCATCACACACAGGTTTGCTTTTGAAGGGAAGCTCCTCCTGACATATGGCAGTTCAAGGATAAAAAAGCCACATACACGACCCGTTTATGCGTTGATTTCACCAACTGCCACAATTGTGAGATGATTAGCTTGATTGTGCCTCACACATTTGTCTAGCAATACAAGGATGCACTAGTTCCAGATTCTTTCTACAGAATTGAGGGGACAGTTCCAAGCAAGAGAGGTCAAGGTGAAGGAGGAAGCTGCTATTACTCTCTCCATGTCGATGCAACAACCCTGATAGTAAAAGGTGAAGACTTTGAAGGAAATGTCAACTTTGTATTAGAGACATCGATAGCTGACTTTGCACCTTTCATAGCTTGGACAATACGAATGAAGCTAGGGGCAATCTCAACCGTGGTGGCAACTATCAGCGTTGTTGTGATAAAAGTTGATAGTGATGGTGGCGTACTGGACCAGATGATTGTGGCAGACGGACCGCGAGATGAAGATCGTGCCACAGTGCATGCCTTTGCTTCTTCCATCAAGTTATGATAGTGCATGCCTCTTGAAGTTCCTAACACCCAGTAATTCATTGTAGATTTCCTTTGTCTCGGAGCACAAAAACGTCCTCACACATTTGGTTCAAGAATTCAACTTGTCATGTACACTTTGAAAAATGTCTTCTACATGACAACAAAGAATGCGCTAGGCTTCTATGACTTTAGTACCCTAGCGGATATTCCAGATGGTGGCAAAAAACAAGAGCTCCAACAAGTGTTCATGGTGGCTGCAATGTTCTTTCCAAGTTATTTGTTGCTGAAGTAGTTTAGGTGCACATGTCATTTGCAACAACGCTGCAACAATGCACACACTTCTTCTTGACGAGCTTGCAAGCCCTGCAACAATAGCGCCACTCCACAGGAAAGTTAAAAAGAGACCCTATGCTCTTTGGGTTGCAAAGCAAGAGGATTACTTGGTCTACTTGGTGCAATCATTGCCACATGCCACCGCAAAAGAGTTGGCAATTGCATTCTTGCAAAGATTTCCACAGTCCATTCACTTGATGCAAGCTATCATGCAAAGAATTTATAGGAAGAGAAAGCGATTAACAGCTGATAGTGAGCTCCCACACAGTGTGATTCTTCGAGAAGAAATTTCTACCTTGCCTATGCCCACAAGTCTACCTTCAGCAGGAGACTTAGCTCGCTGTGCACCATCCCTGCACCATCACTCCTTGTAGCACAAAGCAACGTGATCAAAAGATACTTGAAAGCTATTGAGGACACACCCTCTTTTGCTTGTGTCTGTTGTGGTACTCTTGAATTCAAGATAGATGCGACGTACCACCATTGCAAGACGCACTTTATTGACTCACCATGGTTTGCTACTAGCCTCAAAAAAGCCACTCTTATGTGCAGTATGCTATGCTTACCTGAAAAAGGGAAAAATTCCAAAGCATGCGAGGAAAACAATGCCACGACAATTGCAAACACAGCATTTAAGCATGTTCAATGCCTTGGAGGCACGATTGATTGCAATTAGAATACCTTTTGCCCAAATACGCGAGCTAACATATGAAGGTTAGTTTGGCCTACACGGTGCAATCATCAATTGTTTCGCTGATGTAGATAGAGCACAAAATGTTCTCCCATGCTTCCTAAGTGACAATTCAATGGTCATGGTTGCCTTGAAACAGAAACTTCAGTACAATCACAACTACATGAGTGGGCTTGTGTGGCCCATGCTCACTCTAAGAGCACTTAATGAACTCTTAAACACGCCTTTGTGCAAAGAGTGCAACGTCACAATAAATGCTCTGTGGGCTAAGCACATTAGAACACCACAAAGTGATGCCGAACCAGTGCAAGAGCAGGAACATCAACATGAACAAGCTGAAGATGATATTCCAACAGACACACTAGTGCATGTGGTATTTACACAACGCAACAAGTTGTAACTAAAACACAAGCTAAAGAAAAATCTATTTGCAATGGTTCGCCAAGGACATTATTCTTGACATTCTTAGTTGCTTGCGAAAAAAAGTTGGGAGCCCTTGGTGCGGTGTTTGCATAAAGTCAGACCAATAGCTATAACAAGTGCATCACAAGCAGATCCTGCGAACATGCATGACCTTGTGAGTTCTGACCCAGTGACAACTGCGAGGTACTACATCCACAAATTTCAAGCAATAAAACGTGCCCTCAAACAAGACAACACAATACTTGGGAAAGTTCTCGACTTCTTCGTAGTAACTGAGTTTCAAAATAAAGGGACCCAACACCATCATGGATGATTGTGGATTCAAGATGCCTCGACTTATGGCTGAAGACTCCTGTTGAGGTTGAGTCCTTCGCTGACAAATTTAAATGCATAGACTTTCAATTTAAAAACAAGATGAATTTTATTCATGTGGCCTGCCAAGAGAGAGAGAAAAAGAATAGAGAGAGAGAGAGAGAGAGAGAGAGAGAGAGAGAGAGAGAGAGAGAGGTGAACATTGTCCAATGTGAGAGATGGAGAGAAATGGAAGAGGAGAGAGAGGGAATGTTCAATGAATGCAAGTCCAAATTTTAACAAAAACGTGGAAGAGGAGAGAGAGGGAATGAATGCACTTCCAAAAGTGTGTGCACCTTCAGTTTGCTTTTGTGAAGTTGATCATTTTATGGATTGAAGAAAAGATGGTAGGCACCTCTCTATTAGTGCATGTACCTTCAATGTGCTTTCATCAATTGGGCCGCGAAAGAGGCCCAAATAGAAAGAGAGAGAAAGTGGGTGTGTTGTGTTAAGGCACTAAAAGTGTCTAGAGAGAAAAAGTTGAAAAAGAGGCCCAAATAGAAAGACAAAAAGTCGATGTGTTGTGTGACTAAAGCCTAAGTCTTGAGTCCTCTTGACCATCAGGTGTGTGCACCTTTATGGTTTCCTTGATTGAGAAAAGATGGCTTGACCACGTACGCAACCCACACCTTCAACTTACATGGGGTCGATTCAAGAAAAGATGGACGTAGGTAGTAGATTTTAAACCTTCTATTTTCAGATTTGAAGGTGGGCTATAATATCATTCCCTTAGTGCTAGCCTGCTCCTGTATGTTTGTTTGTCCACTAACAATCTAACTCTACCAAAAAAGGCTACATGTGTAACAAGAATCGCAAAACTAGGCTTGGCGTGCAAGCTTGACTTAAGTCTTGCACATAGTTCGAGTCAATGCGAGTCTGGTGTCAAGTGAAAGGAAGGAATAAATGGGTCCTTGTTCACTTTTCTCATTTAATAAGAACAAGATGAATTTTATTCATGTGGGGAGAGAAAAAGAAAAGAGAGAGAAGAAGGAGAAGAGAGAGAGAGAGAGAGAGAGAAATGAGAGAGGAGAGAGAGAGAATGTTCAATGAATGCAAGTCCAAATTTTAACAAAAAACGTGGAAGAGCAGAGAGAGGGAATGAATCCACTTCCAAAAAAGCAAACCCAAATTTGAAAGAGATGCTCTAAAGTCAACACACCAACCAATCAAAGAATTTGAAAGAAAAAACACATCTTAAACATGCTAGAAATTATTTTTACTTTTGAAAGTGTTGAACCTTCACTAAGGCTACGTAACAGCAGGGGAAAAAAATTAAATGCATGGACATTTTGAAGGTTGCACTGGAAAACAAGGATTGCAGAGACATAATTTCTCACGGCATAGACACGACAATAACGGCAGGCCGCCAGGCCGGATGAATGTAATTAACGTTGTTGTCAAATTTGCCCCCGAATTCATCGGGCGTATATCCCGGGTCAGAAAGTGCCTGGAATTACTTTTGGGGCTCGTTCCCCTTTTCACTTGCATTGTTATCCCGCAAAAGTAGCAATGGAGAATCGCAACTAAGCAAAGGCAAGCATATGCACTTCACCAGAATGGGTAGCAGCTGCGGAATCTTGAACTGGGTTGCGAGATGATCACAGGTTATTCAGCACCTAAACCAGATTTTGTCATGGCGGATCGTTCTAGATGAAGCTGCGTTTGATCAAAGGCTATGGAGGAGCAACCGCAAAGAAAACCAACAATAGCAGAAGAGCAAGCGTAAAGAAGCTGTGTTTGATCTAGCAGTAAGAGCAACATCCACAGAGACAAGAGGGATGAAGCTCCTTCACTCCCAGGAACCTTTTTCGAGATCGATTTGCGACCTTGGTAGTCTTAGCGATTGGAGCAAAATACTAAAATGAAATCAAGAAAGAAGAGAAAGAGTGAAAAGCAGAAACAGAGCGCACCCAGGCAAGTGGCCAAATCAGGTTTTAGACCTGTTGGCATTGATGCACAGCAGTTGGACGCTGGGCTTCATCGCCTCTATTGCAGTGTTACCAGGTGCCCATCAAATTATCATTTGGCTTTGCTGCCACAAAAGAAAGACTCGTCTTGATGGGAATGTCGTTTCTGCAGAATCCATCGAAGTCTAGCGCCAACGATCAAGCCAATGACGCACATCAAACTCAGAAGCATTTCTTTTGCATCAAATCGACTAATCCCTTAGCGAGAGCGAGAGCGAGAGAGAGAGAGAGAGAGAACACTAGGACTTCAGGCAATCCAATTTGAAACGGAAGGCAAAAGAAAGAGATGCGATTTGCGAACCCCCCAGCAATTCAAAAATGTCCACGCGCAGCAGCATTTTCATCTATCATCTCCTCGAATCGTTCTTTGTCAAAGCCTCTTTGTCCCTAGTGAGTGCGAGGAAGATTGCTGAGCAAAGATTTGGACCCTGGTACTTGGACCAGGAAGCTCAAGGATCAAGCATGTCTGGCTCAAGCAAGAGGTACGAGTTCAGGATATTTTGTTTCCTTATGCATTTGCACAATTTTAGCTGCTTCTCTTTTCAAATATGTATATATATATATATATATGTATATGTATATTTATATTCATATAGAGAAAATCGCAGATCTTACTACAAAACCTCGGCAATCAGAAACATACTGATGCCAACTCTCTGAATTTACCTCCCACAGCCAGTGCACAGCTCCCTAAACCTCCCCTAATTATTGACAAAATCACCTCTATTTCCCTATCAGATAGAGTACACCACCTGCGCTTTCACCATTTGCCAGGCGTAAGCTTACGATGAGGGAACCTGATCGCATCACCAAACAAACGAGCTGTGTGGGCCCTAGAAAGCTCAGTCCTCAGGGCCTTCTCTACCTCAACCAATAGAGTAGAAGCTATTTCGTCCTCAGGCATGTTTTAAATCACTTGGGCCAAACTTCGCCAAAGGTTGCTTTGCATTACTATGTCCCTCCTGGCTGCTGGCTCTCTGCCACACTGCTTGGCGTGCTGCCTGTTTTAAGGGTCTGGTTGATTATTGTCGTGGCCTTCTTTAATCTCATCAAATGCCTTTAGGTTGTTGACTCCCTGTAACAAGTCAGTGATAATCATGGCTATTTGGCCAAGTCTTTGATATGCATGTCCCCTGTGATGTATCTCCCAACTCCTGTAAATGGTAGCAACCTCTGTCTGTGTTTTCTAACATGGTATCAGTGGAAATCAACTTTTATGTCTGAAGGACACGTACCTTTGCAAGAAGGAAGGTGACCAAAGGTCTGACAGGTGTGCCTTCGTGTGGGATTGCTTCTTGTTGTGTAGGGGGACAGCTGGATAGGCCTCATTTTGTACTAGGATTACTCGAGCGTGCTGGCGGGTTGTGCTCAAGGATGGTGGTACCATGGATGGTTGGTGCTACCAGGATTTTTGTATCTGTGATCTAGGATGGTTTGCTTGTATAGAACCAGACCTAGAGGAGAAAGAACTGCGGTTTCCAGGGCCAAAGTCGAGGATGTCTCCGGCTTGTTCCTGAGAGCTTCTCAGTGGGAGTGTGTGGAGCATCTGCATGTATGTGTGGGTGTTGGCCCATGGTGGGTCAGTGAGAGGGGGTGTTGAGATTTTTGGGGTCACCACCCCACCTGTGAGCCCCCAAATGAGGTGGACATGGGGAAGGTAGACCAGCAGCAAAAAAGATGCCACATAGGCAGAGAAGAAAGCTGCCACCGGGACAGATCTGAGAGAGAAGGGAGAGCTGCCACATGGGCAGCATGCAGGCTATCATGTGGGCTTCCTAGGAGCAGCATAGGGCCCTGCATCCGGGCTGAAGTGCTGGCACATAGGGCAGCCAACATGGGCTGCCAGGGCCGCTATATAGGCCTGCATGTGGCAGCAGAAGGGATTTCCAGTCGGCAGTCTGGAGGGGTGGGTCAGGCCCATAGGCAGGGCCAGTCAGCAGATGCCACGTGGCAGGCTGGTAGAGAAGAGCAGGTCTTGCCATAGACTGGGTCGGCCCAGACTGTGGGCTGGTCTGCCAGTTCATACAGCATTCCAGCCCTATAAATAGGGCCCCATTGTTGGGGTTCTACGAATTGACTGCTGCCTCAGATTTGGGACGGTTCCAGCAGCAGGGACTTGAGAGACTACTCTCTGTTGGAAACCAAGCCCAACAGGGCTAAGGCTCAAGGGGGGCAGATGGAACGTGCCATGTGGCACTACTGCATGGGTGCATGCAGCACTTGTATGGCAGCTCTTCCAGCATATTCTACTACACGGTCATGATCTCAGGTGACGATCTGGAGGCAGTTTCGGAGGTGATTTTGCAGCTCATGGAGGGCGTCTCATGGCGGTGAAGCTGTTCTCCTTCTATTTAGTGATGGCCCGATGTCCAGAGCTCTCTCGCTCTCTCGAGTGTAGCCTCTTCTATTCACACAGTTTATGAATATAGCTTGTCTTTTGATTTTCCCTCTGCTGTGTATTGTTTACAGTAGGTTGTAGTAATTGTGATCAATAAGTTTTTAATAGTTGGTATCAGAGCAGTGTTTGGATCTGTGGAGAAGGGAGATAAATCGATTACACGCATGTGTGTATCTTCACTTTGAACTAATTATCTGCTCGAGCATCGACGCAGCTGTCAGGAAATGGAACCGAAAGGAGAAGCTATAAAGCTTGTCACCTTCACAGGAGAAATTTTTCCGGCATGGCAACTTACAATTCAACTCTATCCGATGGAGAGAGGGCTCTGGCCAATCGTGTCAGGTGCTGCTGAGGAGGATTCAGAAGGCACAAGTTTTTTGCAATGGGAAAGCCGCAATCTTCGTGCTCTAGGAATCATAGGCAGGGCACTGGGTGCTCGGTATTATCACCACCTCGATCTGGGAGTTAGTGCAGCTGAGAATTGGATCGCCATCGAAACTTGGAAATCAGTGCATGTCTCAGAAATTCAAAGGTATTGTTGAAGCAAGAATTCTTTGGTCTCAAGATGGAGGAGAATACAACTCTCGGATGGCACATTAGCAGGATGCGAGTTATCTTGAGGCAGTTGCTAGATCTCCATGTCAAAGTAGAAGATGACGATATAAAGGCAGTACTCTTGTCGAGTCTTTCCTCCTCCTACGACAATATAGAGAAGATTCTTCGTGTGAATGGTGAGCTGACGGTGAACAAGATGGTAGCTACTCTTTTGGGCAAAGAAAGGCGTCAGAAACGTGAATATAGCTTTGGAGAAAACGCTTACCTAATGGAGAACAGCAGGCAGGTGAAGAAGAAAGAACTGAAGTTTAGTTATTGTGGCAAATCGAGACATAAGGAGGACTATTGTTATCGAAAGAAGGAAGCCTTGGCTAAGCAGAACCAAGAGATCACTATGACTAGCAAGGAGCATGCACATGCAATAACCAGGATCTGTGCATCGTCGAGGGCGACATGGATTACGATGGGTTTGCTTTCTGAGTGTGTGCTGCAGTAGCAGCAAGTAGCATAGGGTTCTGGTCAATAAGGTGATCAGTTTGTATGCCGATCATTGTCGTGTGTGTGTCAAGAGAGGCGATGAGCGTCACTTGTTTATTTTCGGGTCTGAGCATTGATAGTCTTGGTCTTTGTCTGGTTTGAATCAAATCAATTGCGTGTTTTGTTGGGCAGAAAGCCTTTTCTTTAGTCCTTACTTTTCTTTTGCAAGTGACATGTCTGGCATTTTTGCTCGTTTTTTAGTCTTTTACCAGCTTCGGGTCATGATCTTTTTCCTTTTGGATCCTTTGAAAATGTGCAAGTAGGGGAATTTGTCATGTAGTTGATTATGTTGTCCAACCTCAGCTTGAGGGGGGTGTTGGAAACCAAGCCTTGTTAGGCTAAGGCTCAAGGGGGTGCAGATGGAGCGTGTCATGTGGCACTATTGCATGGGTGCATGGAGCACTTATATGGGGGCTCTTCCAGCGTATTCTACTACACGGCCGTGATCTTAGGTGACGATCTGGAGGCGGTTTCGGAGGTAATTTCGCAGTTGATGGAGGACGTCTCATGGTGGTGAAGCTATTCTCCTTCTATTTAGTGATGGCCTGATCCTGGGACACCAACTCAATATGTAATATGTTACTACCCTCATCCAAAATCTAGGGTATGGGGGGACAAGGTCCATATATAATATGCATGGATTTCCTTTAAAAAATTCAAATATGCAAGGAAAAAATATGAAAATTTCACGTTCCCCAACCTTCATAGTATAAGATATATACCTTGAAAAATATGCAACATTTTAAGATTTGTACATATTTTTCATAATATGTGAGGCCCAAGGAGGGGGTCTTTTGGATGACGGGGGGGTAAAACAAAAATAACACTAAAATATGAAAACCCATCTCCTTTTAAATTAATGTAACTTTTTTATGTGTTACCCAAATTTCAAGGTGTAAAGACATATTTGAAGCTCTTTTAGTATAGAACACAACCATGTTAATTTGAATAATTTCTACTCATGGCATATTGTTAAATTCATCTCATACTTAAGATTTTGATGGGTTTTCTTACTAAATGGAGTTGGCGCCCCAGGGGCCTGATGTCTACCTCTCGCTCTCTCGCTCTCTCGAGATGTAGTCTCTGCTATTCACACAGCTTATGAATACAGCTTGTCTTTTGGTTTTCCCTTTGCTATGTATTGTTTACAGTAGGTTGTAGTAATTGTGATCAAATCAGTTTTTAACACTCTCAGCCTGCAGTTCTTCATAAGCAATGAGGAGCTCAAAGAACGGAACAGTACGCTGCCTCACCATTGGCTGTCCATTGGAGCAGCAAGGAGGCTTGTAGGGAAGGGCATCTACTCAGCCCACTAAATCTCCTTGGGCAGATTTGGAGGTGCCAGGAGAAGATAGAAAAGTTTTGTGTGGCCGATGGTCCACATCTAGGCAGGACAATATCTGCTAGATGGTGGTACACTGCGCACCCCTTTATATGAGGTTCATTCATTGGAGCAATCTATTTTACTGTTTCTACTCTACTCTGCATGGGTCAATAAATGTGTGCGCATCTATCTCTACCTCCATTCACTTGTGTGCACAAAGGAAATAGAGTTAGATTTTAATTTAGCAGTGTGTGTTTCCTTGGCTATGTTTCTACACAATCTTCTGGCGCGGGAATGTTGCCTACAGAAAGCAAACTTGCTCATGAGCTTGGAGTTCTAAGTGAGTTGATAAGCGGTATTGTGACTCGTAGTCCTGGTCTAAAGCTATGGAGCTTCCATTGGATATCTGATCCAAGTCTATGGAAAAATTTGTCGAGCCTATCCTCATCTTTCTATAATGAGATGGTTACCAAAGTGAGTGGTTCATTGGTTCATTAGGACTTGCGTCCGTCCACATATTGTGGCAGCGGATCTGAGGCCTTGCAGTCATACTTGGTGAGCTCCTAATCCACATCATCGTAGTGATCTGTATGCCCTTATGCCACCAAGTAATTGCTTCCTTTTAAGAGGCAAGGATACACTTCTCGTTGTCCTTTGTTTGAACAACTCTCAAAGTGATTAAGCAATGAAATGAGGGTTAAAGGATTGGTTTTTCAATCGTACTCCTTGAAATTGGAAAAGAAGACTTGGTGAGCTGTCAAACAGCTCCTCTTTCTCTGCTGTCTTTATCGGAATGAAACATAGGAAGGCAGATCCATTCCTTTGCTTCATGGTCCAGGTTGTCTTTGGCTAATAAACTTCACCTGCATTGCGTCTTGCATCATGAACATCATTGACAATGGGGAAAGTGGTGCTTTTATAGCAAGGAGTTCCCTTGAAAAGAGCAATCCATACTAGCAAGAGAACTGCATGATATCATGAGGGAGAAAAGCAAATAGCTTGGTATTACAAGGTATGCAGGGAGAGAACCCAGATTTTATGATGCAAGGGCTGGTCATCATTGGGGCACAATGATTGGCAAGGAAACTTGAAAACAGTAGAGGCAAGTACATTGCATGTACAATGGATGTGCCCTTAGAGCAACTATTGGGGTGGGCGCTCAGTTTCTGGTCACACCAGCTAGCCCTACAAAACCCAGGTTGTTGGAAGACCGAAAATTGTGTCTGGGAACCAGAGGGGCGAGCAGTGCTGGTTCAGTTGTCTCTAGGGATGGTCTCCCTGCTAGTAGGCTCGGTCTATGGTGCCAAGCGCTCAAAGGAGAGCCGAGCTTTGAAATTGGTTGCAAGATGTTGAGAGTCAAAAGTTGTCTTGAAGGGGACTGGAACATGATTCGGAATGAAGAGACAGATCGCATGACAGAAAGGATATGCTTCAAGTAGAGGAGGCATGGCAAGACTGGACAGCAAGTTGCAACTGTTACTGCTCAGAGCTGATTCTTCTGGTTCTCTTTCATAGTTTACATGGTGGTGGTTTGTAATACAGCTTTCTCTGATCATCAGCCTATTGAGAGGGAGTTTTCGCTTCTGCAGGAAGGGGGCAAAGCTTATTTAAATATTCCTCTCAAGTTCAATCATTTTATGCTGAAGGATTCGGGGTGTCGTCACCCAATTCTCCTTGTTCTGTCATTCCCTTTCTAGGATTCTGTCAGGTGGACCAAGGGTTCCAAGTGCACCTTAACTTTGTCATTCACTTGAGCTGGTGCCACTGTACATGTACTGAATTTGGAGGATGCTGGACAGAGACCAAGGGTTCCAAGTGCACCTTAACTTTGTCATCCACTTGAGCTGGTGCCACTGTACATGTACTGAATTTGGAAGATGCTGAACAGCAGGAATGGCCATCCCCTAAGGCCATCTACCTCCTCTGTCCCACAGCTTTACTAGCCAATATATCTCCCTGGTGAGTGTCCGCCAAGCTTGTAAAGGCTGGCTATGAAAGCTGATAAAAACTACCGTTATAGAATATCCAATGCAAGCATGGGCTCTAGGTGCTTCCAACCTGATTGCAATGTTGTATGCATTTTCTTGGAAGCTGCTTTCATAGCTGATTGCTTAGAGTGCTGTGTAGTAGTAGCTTGCAAAGCAGTGCGAGACACTGCTTTATTGTGATGTGCACGGACATGAACCTTATTTTTATTAGTTCGCCCAATTGGAGGTGATTGCTTCGTAATGGATTTACCTTAGGAATTCGTCAATCTTTGACGATCATGCAGTGTTACTTCAAATATGCACAATCAATCGGGAAGAAACATTATTAATTAGAATAAGTACGAGTTGGCTGGAACAATAGTATGTATCTTGTGCACTTGCATCACGTCTACTAAGCTCCACTTTAATTAAAATGTAACTTCAATCTTTTTCGAACCGATCTGTTCAGTATTTCTAGAGGGATTTAAAACTTAGGCGATGGTTCGCATTGCACAGCTTGTGAAGGAATTGTGCATCACGTCTACTGTAATTATAATGTAATTTCGAAGCTAGAGGGATTTAAAACTTAAGGCGGTGGTCATTGCACAACTTAGGCGGTGGTTCGCAGTGCGCACTCTGGAGTTTGGGCAGAGAGCATCGGGATTCGAATTTCGGCTCATCGATGATGTAAGTTTCATGTAACTGGAATTACGCACGTGAGTATTACATTAAAGAATTCTCGATAGGCTCGCCGTGGAGTTCTATGTAATCCATAACAAAGTGCCACGTTGAGCGACGCCTCCGTCCATGATAGTGAGCAATAGGTCGGTAAGGCGGTTGACGTGGGTATCGGGACCTCTTTAACCACCAAGAGATCTTCAAATTCGGAGCATGGTCCTGATTCATAAACCATGATTGTTTCTTGAATTTTGCTCTACACTCGCTAGTCGATTTCACCTGGAAGCCTAAATTTAGTGGTCAATCAACGCTGCCAATGAACATTTCCGAGGGTGCAAGGCCCTCAAGGGTGAACGCTTCTAGACCCGGGTACCGTGGAGTTCGCCAGCGTTCTTGGGGGAAATGGGTTTCCGAAATTCGAGAGCCCCATAAGCGGTCTCGTATCTGGTTGGGCTCCTATCACACGCCCGAGGCTGCTGCTCGTGCTTACGATACCGCCCTCGTTTACCTTAGAGGACCTTCTGCTCAGCTCAATTTTCCAGACTCCCCGCCTCAGATCCCAGCTGCAGCCAGTTATCCGGCGTTGTCGCCCAAGGCCATTCAGCGAGCCGCTTTAGCTGAGGGCGCAAGATATGACAGAATGGGCGCCAGTCCGTCGAACTTTCGCATTGAGAATCATCCCTCGACGTTGAATGACAATCAGCTCCCCATTGCGCCCTTAGCTGAAGAGATTACGGGTTCTTCTTCGCAAGGAGCTCCTCACTGTCTTACCTGGGCGTCGACGGATTCGAGCGAATCGCAGTTTCCGACAACGCGAAACCGGCCTTCAACCAGCGAGGCCCCGAACGACGAGGAAGGTTTCTTGGAGCTAGAGGAACTATTTAGAACGTAGTGAAGAGAAGAGGGCTTATGAGTCGTTCTTCGCATGCGGCCTCTATTCTCCATAGCTGGGCGACGTACTTCGCACCCAGACCGTCGTATTTGCAAGGTTCGACATACCAACTAGTTGTGTTGCAATGGCATTTAAGCACTCATAATATGTTGATAGCATAGGCAGCTCTGTAAAGACATTAGAATTGAATTGAGCAAGCGCGAGAGAGAGAGAGATATATATATATATATATATATTTACAAAGAGAATGTAGTGTGTGTGTATGAGAGACTACTTTCACTAAAAGAGTGTGTACAATGAGATTGTAGTGTGTGTGTGAGAGAGAAGAAGAAGAAGAAGAAGAAGAATATATTATCGTCCTCTGAAGACCAAAAATCGGCCTATGGGACTTGAAACAATACAAAACCTTACATACATAAAGACTCCTCCCTCAAAGGGGAGGGTAATAAGAGAAACTACCTTTATGTCTGGGTGAGTTTTTGTGCTTGAAAAGCTTAGATACAAATGTTCCTATGAGAGAGAGAGAGAGAGAGAGAGAGAGAGAGAGAGAGAAGAGGTGGCTGGCACCTATGAGTTTAGCATAAGAGTATTATAATGTATGCTTTTTTTTTTGGTTTAGGTCCCACTCTTAGAATTCTTAATAAAATTTCCATTCTTTAAATTTTAAAGCCTTTTTTTTTCACAAAGATTAGAATTTATCAAAAGGAAAGAACGCTTGCTCGGACCATCCCTTGCCAGCCCGTCGTGCCCACTGCCCAATTGCATTTAGCCATGCCCAGGCATGGTTTTGAAATCCTCTGGATTAGAGAGTTGTGCGTTTTCTAGGTTGAATTTAGTTGCACCTCATCGCCAATCAACTCGCATTTAAAACCACACACCCTTAATGATGTATCGTAGTAAGCATTTCATTGAATTACTTATGCTAGTCTCGTGACCCTTTTTTTAAATGAAAACATTGCTTTGCTTTGAGATGTAACCTTCATGTTGAGTTTATTTTTTGTACAACCTTCTTTATGAGTTTTTTGTTTTTGGTTAAAACTAGTGTATGTGTGCTCTCATTGCTCCTTGCATTGATGTGTCAAATTTTACATGGTTGTGGATCATCTGAAAGTATGATAATTGGTGAAATACTCAATTATTGTTGTATTCTTGTCAACTTAAACAAATTAAAAAAAAGGCTAGTTTTGCTAAGAGAGATTACACCTAGTACAAACATATACTTTCAAATAAGATTTTCTTTTGAATACATAATCTATGCTTGAATTCTTTCCAAAAAAAATAAAAATTACTAGCAAAGAAAATTGAGATTGATATTTATGAGACTTGGTAACTCCCGCTCTTTGATATTTATATATATATTCATTGCATCAAAATCGGTGAAATAAGATAGGATCGCCTTGTTGGATTTTTGGGTGCTTCTCTTAAGTGTAGAAATAAGGATCTTTCTAATGAATCTTGAGCTAACACTTCTGGGCTCAAACTTAAATCGAAAGAGTACACCGATTGAAAGAATGTGCAACTGAAGAGAGCCCTTGAACAAAGGACGATGAGAGTGTTGGTAAATTGAAAAGAAAGAGTAGAGTGGACACAAACTCAGAATACTTGCATTATGGAATGAAGAAGAGTGAGGTCCTTATGTAGGTACCTCTTACATGCTCATTGACATCACTGATGACTTCAGAGCTTTACAATCATCTCCTCAATCTGCTCCTAGATTCTCTCAATCATCCTATGTGGCTTTCCACCACCTAACTGTGCTTATGGGCACCTAACTGTGTCTCTAGCACTCACACATAGAAACCAAGGTGTGCCTGAGGCATACACCTTGAGATATCCCAACAAACCCCCCCTCAAGGGAATGCCTCAGGCTATGTCAAGGATACAGCTAGCACAAGGTGTCTCATGCCATCTCATGGTGGTCATGGATCTATCAATGGCTAGGATCTCAAGCTAGCAAGGGTTCCCATGGGTGTAAGGTAAACAAAAGGGATACAAAAAGACCTTCCAATGGTTATCTCCCCTGCATTTAAAATGCATAATCTTCAAAGGATGCCTCATCTTGTGGAGGCACATCAACTGAAAGTAGATTGGCATTTTCTGTCTTTCATTTTGGCTCTGCAAAACTTCTCATGATGATTGTTTTTGCCACAGTGTTTGCATGGATTGATTTTGAAGCAGTCCTTTGAAAGGTGATTTGTCTTTTCACAATGATTGCAAGGTGTAAACTTGCCCTTCTGGGTTTTTACAGCATAAGCTGTGTCATTGCCTTTCCTGAGCTCCATGTGCCTTTCTTCTTCTTAGAGAGCAGAGATAATACCTTCAAGATTAGGATTAGGAAGATTTTTCAAAGTGGTAACAATATGATCATAATCTTCAGGCATACTCTTAAGCAACACTGCCATAGCATCATCTGTAGTGATAGGAGAGTTGATAGAAGCAAGTTGAGTCATAAGACTCCGCATGTAATTGACATGGGCTGCCAAAGCAGTGCCTTTAACCATCTTCAATTCAAAGAAAGAGATTTTAAGTGATAATTTAGAGATGTGAGAGCTAGCACCAAAAATCATGTCAAGCTTCTGCCAAGCTTCTGAAGGAGACTCTAAGTCAGAGATGTGATGAATATAATCATCTCCTAAAGCAAGAGCAATGATACCATATGCTTTCTCCTCTCTAGTGAGATCCCTTGTAGGGAGTGTCGGAGCTGAGGATTCTCCAGCATTGGAGGCTGTAGAAGAAGAGGTTGAAGTCGGTTTGACAAGTCCCCAGAGGTTTTTCCTCATCAATGCAAATTTTACCTTCATCTGCCATGTGTGTAAGCCCTTTCCATTGAACTTATCTATATTCAATATGGTAGCCATGAGAGGGTCTAACCCAAGTATTGGGCAGTGTCTTCTCTCTTACAAGGCTAGAATAACAACTGAAAGGCTTCCAAATATAAGCATTTAATGTAGCAAAGACTAGTGACCAAAATTCAATCAATGATGCTTTTTCTTACATGCTTCATAGAGGTGGCTAAAATGAAAGCTTTCCAATTAAAACCAGGTATAGCAACTCAAAGCAAAGCTGAAGCCACAGTTGTACTGATGTTATTGAAAACTTCAAAAACTTAGAAATGCTAGAGTAGCATCTTATGTAGCATCATCTTCAAAAACTTATCAAAACTGTCAAAATCAAAAGATCGAACTTGGAGGGCTTGTATCTCACTCTTCAAAGCAAGGAAAAGAGGGCTTTCTGAAGCAAAAGAAAGCTCATATACCAGAGAAGATCCAGCACAGCGGTTGGGCGAAATGGCGTACTGTTTTGCCCGGGGGAGTTGCTGCAGGTTGAACCTGAGTTCTGACGATTTCTCCTTCATTACTGAACCAAATGAGCTGAAAAATGACTCAAAATGTTCATCTTGAGGTCGCCCATCTACTCCTAAGAGGGCTCGAGCAATGGCGCAGCAAGCAGGGAGTATTTTGCAACAGAAGAATGACGAAAAAATGCGATGTTTGAAGAATGGCAACCATCAGAGACGTTTTTTTTTCAATTGCTTGCAGGTGGAGGTTCGCCCAAACGAGGGGTATCTCCAGCAGGAAGGGCTTGGAGAATGGCGGAGAATTGAGGGAGAACAGGCTTTAGCAAGATTTGGGAAGAAAGAGGAGAAATGGTGAAGATAAAGAAGAAGAAGAAGATGATGTGGCAGAAATGGGCTCAAGGGGGATCAAAGGGCTCTGATACCATGTTGGTAAACTGAAAAGAAAGAGTAGAGTGGACACAAACTCAGAATACTTGCATTATGGAATGAGGAAGAGTGAGGTCCTTATGTAGGCACCTCTTACATGCTCACTGACATCACTGATGACTTCAGAGCTCCACAATCATCTCCTCAATCTGCTCCTAGATTCTCTCAATCATCCTATGTGGCTTAACACCACCTAACTGTGCTTATGGGCACCTAACTGTGCCTCTAGCACTCACACATAGAAACCAAGGTGTGCTTGAGGCATACACCTTGAGATATCCCAACAGAGAGGTGTATCTGAATAGAGCCCCTGAACAAAGGACAGGAGTTATGGGCCATAACATCCACTTATGGTCGCATCGACAAACCAAACAAGTTGCATCGGGTCAAAGGATTCATCTGGGCGAACTTTGCCAACATGCAATTAACGACACTTACTCGCCTAACAGGTGCAGGACAAGTCTTGTAAGTATAGGTGCAAGACAAGTCTTGTAAGTACGGTGGGTAGTACACATTGTGAATGTCAAGTAGTTAGCTTAGTATAAAAGGATAGAGAGTCTGAGGTGCTATGATCCAAGACTTTTGTAGCTGAGGCTACTTGTGTGTGAGGGTAGACAGAGTGCTATTGTATCTAGGTGTTTGGCTCCCCATTTCCTTAAGTAAACATCCATCTTTGCACCATTTCTCTATCTTTCCTTTTTCACTATTTAATACTCACCATAGGAGCACATTTTCACCATTTGTCTCACATTCACTTGCCTGTCTGATTATCTGGAAAAGGAAACCGTCTTGCCACCCAAACGAACAAAGGACTCATGGGACAACCAATTGACTCGATAATGCGTAGTAATGTTAGGAGTTCGGAGTTAGCACTTCGACATTAACATTTGGTGATCCTACGAGGGAGTATAATTTGAATGCGCTAGAGAAGCTAATGGAGACCGAACAAAAGAGCAAGAAGTCAGTGGAGGTACGCATACAACAACAGCAAATGTTTGCGGAGATCGATACCCGCATAGGGAGAAGTCTCATCTAGAGACAGAAAAGGGGAGATAGGAGAAGAATACTAAGATGAAAGACGGAAGGGAAGACATGACGGAAACAAAGAGGAAGGCAGCGATGGCATTCGATCCAAGCAAGATGAGAGAGGGGATTGATTCTCAACGTCACCAAACACACTGAGGAGCCGATGGTAAGGATCAAGTTTTCAAACTTAAAAGGGAGTGAGGGAGAGCATTCCCATTCTCATGTTCAATTGTTAAGAATTGTTGTGATCACTCGGGAGTACTTATTGTACACGTTCACCATTTTAGAAAAGGGGAACATGGAATCTCGAAAGAAAAAGAAGCCACCCGTTCAAGAGGCTAAGAGCAAAGACGAAGAAGAGAAGAACAAGAGGTGGTGCCCCAAAAAGAAAACCAAAAAACTCCTAAAAGAAGTGGGCGTCCAAGGAAACCTAGAGAAGGGTGAGTCCTAGTGCCACAAATGCAAAATCCAGGGTCATACAACGGATGAGTATTGATTGGCCGTTGGTGTGAAATCTGCAATAGCTCAGCCCAGGACACCGAAGACTATTGGTACAAAAAATTAAAGAGAATGGTCCACAAAGTGGAATAGGAGCCAAGAAGGGCCTACTAAGGTGAAAGGTCGACGAACCCCATTACAAAGTGTTTCTTCTATGGGAAGGAGGGACACCAAAAAAATAAGTGTCTATTGTGAAAGAAGCAGCTAGAGCTACTACAAAATGTGAAAGAGGCCAAAAGAGCAACTGTTTTGTTGGAAGGAGGAAAAGAAGATGGTGACAAAGATCAACCATGAGCTGAAGTAGCAGGAGCCATTGGTCGAAATGGACTCATCCACAGATGAGGCTAAAAGGCCATTGGAGCATGGATGATTTTTTCATGTTGGCTTCGTCAAGAAGTGAAACTTTTATATTGGCATCGAAAGTTTATATGCCCTAATAAAAATAAAAACTTAAAACATTCGCCAAGATTTGAAACCTTTATGCAAAAGTTTTAAAACTTTCAGCAGGATTTACATATTTTACTTATAAATTCAAAAGAAAAAATATAAAATCATACTACCTTTTGTCAACTTGGTGAAATTAAAAATTTTAGCTTGATACACTTTGGCCAAGATTTTAAAGTATAGCTTCAATAAAAAGTGGAGTGAACACAAATCAATACAGCCTAGCAAAGTTGTGTGAGCTAAATGTGACGACTCCAATCTACCACTTGCTTCCTATCGCACAAAATTTCTCAAAGTTCGGTGATGGAGCACGAGCCGCAGCCATAGCCCTAGTGCCATGTATCGAATTGACCAAAATAGAAGTACGAGTGATTGATGTCAAAACTCCAAAATCACATGGTCAAGGGCGTGATAGTCGATGGAGACTTGGGCATCAACATCCTCTCAGACGAAGTCTGACAAAGCTCAATTTAAGCAACTTACAGTCTTTGCTGTTTAGAATCCAGATGGCTAACCAAAGACTAGTCATGCTCGTTGGCATGTTCAAACATGTCTACATGGGGCCTGCTTTACCATAACGTTCATTGTGGTGAAGATGGAGAATGGAGGTACCCCATGTTGCTAGGATGACCATGGCTCAAAGGTGCCAAAGTACTACATGATTGGGGAGGGGAGTCTCTCACACTAACACAAGAGGATAAGGAGGTGCGTATTCAAATGGCCAAAAGCATGATCCAAGGGAAGTACAAGGTCTGGAGCTCAGGGAAGACTATGACTTCAATATCGAAGGTAAGTCGACAGTGCCAGATGCAACGATCAAAGCACTTTGAATAGTCGTCGAAGGACGAAGGCTCTAAATGACCCCTCAAAATGAATCAACAGTTGGGGTTTAACGAAGATGAAAAGGTCAACATTGAGACGCGAATCAACAAAGCAAGACCAAGGGAGGTAATCGGGAGATCAAGTGTGTCCTCGAGGTACATCGTGGAGAGCGAAATTGAGAACTCTATTCCAGCTGTGCCAGACAACTCGCAAATGCACTAACAGCACCGACATGCATCACATCTGACAACAAGATTGGGCCAGCCTAGTAAGGACATTAGCAAGGTGCACAGCCCTCCAGTCTTAATAAGGAGAGGGGAATGAGACATGCAAATGGGCATCAGGGTAGGAAACGACAGCGAGGCTGTGAATTAACTATGCGCATTCAGTGGTCAATGGCACCCAAGGGGAGAGGGAGCCTATACAATTAGTTTCAAGAAGAAAACTTTAAGAGGACGACGAACAATCACCCACCTCAATCTCCACAACCTTTAAATCTTCTCGCTCACCCTCCTACCCAAAGCAAACCCCATAGCATGTATCACAAATAAGGTCGCCAATTGAGACAGACATAACTTCTGGCAATTCCTAACAGAGTAGATGAAACTAAAAACACTGGGTACGAGCATGGCGAGGGAGTTGGTGCAGAAAGCACTCAAGGCGAAGGAAGGCCACCTAATTAACTGGGTAGTGTTCATCACAACGTAACTAAAAATTCAATGGAAAAGGGTGCATAGGGCAGCACTTTTCAGGGCACACTTGAGCTTGTTGGCACGAAGTGACAATGAGTTCGAAATGATCTCGCTCGCACCGAAGCCCCCGACCCTCTTGGATAACTTGTTCGGGGAGTTACCACCTTGAGAAAACACAAACGATGACAAGGCCCCAACTAAAGGCCCTGTAGCCGCACCTGAAACACTCGAGCCAACACCACAATTGCAACCAACAAGTTGAATACATTCAAAAGGTATGCCTTGGAAGTTGAGAGAGAGAACAAGAAGAAGAAGAAGAAGAGAGATAAAGGGGGAGAAAAAAATAGTTGCTATTGAAGAAGAAGAAGAAGAAGAGAGAGAGAAAGGGGGATTTAAAAATGGGGACAAAATAGCAAACACCAATTGGATGAGGACAAAATTACAACGCCAAAAATAGCACTTTATCATCTCCACCAAAACCAACCCATCAGTATAGCCTTTCCTACGGGTAGGCCAAAAACGATCGTTGGTACCTCAATCGTCACCAAGCAACCCACTCCATTGCCGAGGATGACGTTGCGAGCCTGGAAGCCAACATGATCCACCCCAGAGGAGCCACAGGAGGGGACATACAGTGTCCCCGTGTTCCCGCCCTTCCTATGTGGACACAAACTTGGGGAAACGTTGGCGCTCGAGATGAACTAGGCGTGCAAAATGTGGTTTGCTTCATGATAGATCACTTCCTCCCACCAGCAGTCGCATGCTACCATTATGTTACTAATCACAGAGATTGGAAGAAGAGAACAAAACTCTCTAGGCGATGTTCGTCTCTTACATCCGCAAACCAAAAGTTCTAGCAAGATGATGCTAAGAAGACTCAAGTAACCAACGAAGGCCACCGCAATGTTCGAAGACGACGAAGCCAAGGCAGAGGTCACATGCCTAGAAGACAAACTCAAGAAAATGAAGTAGGAAGGCCATAGAAGGAGGAAGTAAGCAAGGGAGGCTTGAGCAATCTAGCAGCAGAGTCAACAAAGAAAACCTCAACAAACTAATGTTCAGCTAACACCGCAGATAAAATCTTGAAAGGAATTTACTAGCAGAGAGACACATAGCAGCAGTTAGTAGAAGATCTGTTGTAACAATAGCATAAGACTAGGCATATGTAAGGTAAATAGTAAATTTTACACCCAAAAATAAATTTTTATTATTATCAACTTAAGCCATGCAAGATTGGTCCCATGAAAGTTTACTTGGTCATTTGTGGGAACACATCTATTTTGGAAACTCCAATGATATTGAGAATATAACTTTTGAGAATGATAAGATGATATCCAATCCGATAATCTCAAACGTAGGTTTTTTTAAGTAGATTAATCCTTAATAATTGATCCGATAGTCATGCGTGGATCCATAAAGAGGCATCAAGTGAATGTTCTATTTGATAATGCAACTACTCACAATTTTATTGATTTCTCTGGTGCAAGAGTTGAAGCTGCCTATGGTGCGTAATGACCACTCTTCTGTGTGGTGAAGTTTTCTTGAGGGGATTTTGAGCATTTGGATCGTAGTGTACCTACAACTCCTTTATGAATTCATGAATATGAAGAGAATCTTTTCTTTTATCATGTTTGAAAATGAATCTCATAGATGTAAATTGTTTGGCAAAGAATGGTTCTTTCAATGGAACCTCATGTGGGTTACACTATTTTCTTTTCTACGTGCAGTTAGCATGTTACTGTAGAAGCTTACCCCATGGCCCTATGCCATAGTGTGTTAATAATGACAATTAGCTTTTATTGTATGATGCTCTGATGCCGTTATTCTTTATTAGTTGAATGGATTTTGGTTGAATAATGCATGAACTTGATGTTATAGCTCATGTTTGTTTAATAAAATCAAGTTGTAAAACTATCTTTGCAATGCTAAAAATAGTTATTTTTAATGCATTAATGAAGCAATTCATTTCGAAATTTGAACTGTTAATGTAGTAATATTGAATTTTTTGATAGCCATAATTCTTTTTTGCATGATGGAATTGAAATGTTATACAATGGATTATGGATGTACTAGCAGGATTGTGGATTCAATCCAAGGTTTGATTCCCGCTGTTAGAGCTTCTTCCTGACTAATTTTTCATGCAAAAATTCAATGACACATCCTCAACTACCACCTCCAACAAACCTCTTGGTAGCATTAATTGGTGACATTTTTAGTCATGTAAATTCACTACTGATTAGCAATAGAGATGACTAAAAAACCTACTAAACACAAGGATTTAAACATCTTGACAACAATTGTTGCTCAGAACACCTTGGGGAATGGTGGGCCCCATACATCTATTTGTAAATTGCGCTCAAGCCCAATGCATAATTGTTGTCACGTATTATTTCACAAAATGGGCCAAAGTTAAAGCAATGAGGAAAGTAGATGCTAAAAGTGCAGTAAAGTTTCTCTATGCACAATTTATCACGAGATATGGTCAATGATCAATGATAGCAAACTCAGGAAATACTATGATGCCTTTCCATGCATCATTAACCACTCTGATGACTTCGGTTAAATGTATGTATGTATGTATGTAGTCCTATTGACACAATATTCTTGCCTTTATTGTGATCATTTCCTACACTCAATCTCTTCAACCCTCAACTTACACCAGCTTCTATAGACCTCCAGTGGCCACACCCTCCTCGCATCGCTCAATAGTGCTGGGAAAGTACCATTGGCCTAGCATTTTCATGTGTGAAGTTGTCTGGCTTGATATTGCACTGCTAGCCCAACGCCATGATTATTCCATGGTGGGATAATTTGCAAAGACTTGCAAAGCAAGTTCCACCTATTGCAATCCCTTGACGACATGTGGGGACATACAAGGACCTCACGCCTCTCGTTGCCCACTGATAACCTCAATTGTGATGCAAGGAGGCCTTTCTAGTCCCACCAGCCTCTCATTGGTTTTGGAGCGAGGCCACACCATTGCATTGATGTCGTGGATATCCAAAGGAGCAATCTATTACTTCAAACCTTTATCATCCAAACTATCACAATTAGTACAAGGGGAAGGAGGATTTGGACTAAGCTAGGGTAGTTCAATATCCATATTTTTCCCCAATGAGAGAGGGTGAAATAGAAGAGGGGAGGGGGAATTCACAGATCAACTAATAGGAAGACATGTAGCCATGAGATAGTGGTAGGATAGAATTTGTATTAGGGTTTAACATTAGGGTTTTCCAGGATAAGTAGGGTTAAGCACCCATTTTCATAGCCACTCGTGTGCGTAAGCCTAGATAAGAATTGTGTGTGTGTGTGTGTGTGTGACGTACTACTTCAAAGAATCTACATCTCCACTATTCCACATTCTTAGTCAAAGCTTTGCAAGGCCCATGGCAACCATTGCTTCATCAAGACTATGTTCACAAGTAAGTTATTTCTTAAGGGTGCAGAAAAGAGAATCACCATGTAAAGAGAAACACATTTGATTATTCTAGTTGCATTTTCATTTGGGAATCCAAGGGAACAATTTCTTGTCAATTCCTCCAATGGTAAAACCCTAAGAACTTTTGAACTGAGCAAGCTTTAATGTAGTTCACGTTCTAGTTCTCACTGCAGACTCATACATTTATGTAAGTGTGTACAATAGGGTTGAGAATGCTGTGTCTCTCAGGGTGGTAGCAAGCTAAGGGTGTCCACTTTTTGACCACTTTCCATGGCTTGGGAGGGGGGAGAACATCCTTTTTTGCACATAAATTGGGAAATCAGATCTAGTTCCCTAAGTAATTAATTCTCAAAGTCTTAAGACAAAACACCACACATGCCTTTGTGCACATAATGGTGTGATCCGATCGAAAATTGGAGTTACTCATAAAAACTTTGTTTGCGGCCGACTTCAGGGTCATAGCACCTGTTAGACTTTTTCACAAATAGACACTATGACACTAAATTCACAATTTCTCCCTTGTTATACATCAAATGATGGTGAGACTTGATAGGAAGTGTGTTCACATATGGTGGAACTTAACTTTATTTTTTGGAATTTTTTGGAAGGGCTTATATAAATAATACTAATTTTTGTAAATTTATGAAGAATAAAAAAAGGCACATTTTTTTGTACCACAACATTTTTTTAGTATTATGATTAATTGAACAAATCCACTTTGATAGAGGGTTAGTGGACATACAAGTTTTTGTGCTGTTTTACTTTCACTTGTTAGAGGAGTGGTAAAGGAAAAATGAAATAAATATAATAATTTGTGCACATAACCAATTACGTCAAAATTCACACATATTAACCTCCTCCACGTGATGAATCCAAGGAAAAACATTTGGTTAATTTTGGCCTTCCCATGTTAAAATCCCCCTTTTAGGGAAAAGGGGCTAGCCAAACCAAGCCTAATTAGGCTTGGAAAGGTAGGCTTGGTAGATCACCAACCCTAGTGGCCGCCATTTGGGGGGTGGCATGGTGCACATGTGGAAGGCTGACTCATTAGACAGCTCATCTAAATTGCATCATCATCCCGGCATGTAGGCAAGTTTGACTATGGTCACCCATGCCACCTCCCCACCTCTTGCCACCTCACACATCATCAATGTCCACCTCATCAGGTCACCCTCTTCCACATCATCACACGAGCTACCGCATCACCTTGCCACATCACAATGATTTGCCACCTCACCATTCTACATTTCTACCACCTCAACCACATGTGCCACCTCATCAAGCCACATCATAGGCATGGTTGGAGCCTAGTCATCAGTTAGCCACCACCACCTCAATCTTCCACCTCATCTTTGCCAACTCATCATTGCCACCTCGTGCTACCATATCATACCATGTCACATGCTTGGCCACCTCAACTTGCCACCTCATGCATGATGACCTTAGAGGCATGACACATGATGTGCCACCTCAGCAGCAGCAAGCATGGAGCCACATCACCCATCAACCATGCTCATGCATGCATGCCCATGCCAATCTTGAAAACGTGTGGTTATGCCAATATTCGTGGAATTTCCCCCGCCAAAAAATATGCGTGGAATTTCCCCCGCCAAAAATTATGCGTGGAATTTGATTCAATGATTAGCATAGGTGAACTATATTGAGCACTACATAACTATAACAATACACCATTTTTAAAGCATAGATTAACGTATAATATTTGCAACATAATCAAGATGTTAGTACATAGCATTAGGTTAATATGGAAATAAAATTAAGTGAAAGCAAAATATTTGCATAACATAATCAAAATGTTAGGACATACCATTAGGTTAATTTGGAAATAAATTAAAATTAAACATAATAATATACCATTATATTATGCAAACATGAAATCCGATAGGATTAGATTCCTTTAAAATTAGTGTAAAAAAATAAAATTATGTCAAATTAGAAGAGCCACTTATTTTGGCGAATCACCACAACCACTAGATTTAGCCAATTTACTAAATCCAATCAAGATTTAGATTAGAAGAGCCACCAAATCACCACAACCACTAGATTTAGCCAAACTACATCCAATGAAAGGCAATTAAATCCAATGAAGATCTAAGGGAGGATTTCCCAACCTCTCTATAAGAGACTACTTTTTTAGAACTCATTTCATGCATCCTTGTTTGGAGCCTCTCCATTCTTGCCTTCCCATCACTTGTCACTTTCTCTTACCTTCATTAAGATGGCTTCTCAAAGTCGTAGATCTGATAGATGTGATAGAAGCAGGAATCCCCCTACTCATACTCTCGTGGACGAGGAGAGGAAGAGGAAGGCGCCTGAGCGAAACAGAGCCTCGAGAGTGAGAGCAGAGCTCGTGCTACTGATGATGCACCCTTACCCCCACCACCATCTCCCACCTCCAATTCCACCTCCACCCCCAACTCCCTCCCTCCCTCCTCCCCCTCTAGCCCCCCCCCCCCCACACACCTCCACCCCTCCCCTCCCCTCCCCCCCCCTCCCATGCATACTCTCTCCCCTCCCCCTCCCCCCCATACCCTCTCCACCTCCTTACTCCCCTTCACCTCTTCTCCCTCCACCCTTCCTCACCCCCCTCCCCCATCCACTTCCCTCCACTTCACCGAGTCTTCGTTTTCCTTACATCCCTCCCCCCCCCTTCTTGTTCCCTTCTCCATTATTCCCTCTAGCTCTTCCCCCTCCACTCTACCTCCCCACCCCTCCCCCCCCACCTCCCCCTCTAGCTCTACTCCCTCCACTCTACCTCCCACCCCTCCCCCCCCCTCCCCCTCCCCCTCTCCCTCCCCCTCCCCCTGCCCCCTCACCTCCCCCTTCAACCTTGTGATGGCTGACTTGCCTAGGACTACCATTCATCGTTGTGCTAGTAGGATAGTGGAGTCATTCTTCAGTGACATTACACCAGCTTCACAGTCAGCTCTACTATCTTGCTTTTGATAGATCACCCTACCTTGGTGGAGTGTAGGAGGCTTGCTGGCTCAGGGGGTTCACTCATCATATGTAACCCTATCACGTGAGTTCAACAGAAGGATTTTTTTTATTTCTAAAATTTACAGAAATAAATATACATAAGGGACTATTTAAAATAGTTTTGGAAAAAATTTACAGATTTGTATAGAAAAGGGGTACATTTTATTAGTGAAAATTTTTACAGATAAGGGACTTTAAATATAGGCCTTGAATGCACGTGATATAGAGGGTTTATACATAGTGACCCCCCTGAGCTTGCTGGTCTTGTGCATCTAGAGATAGGGCAGTATGTAGTGATGTCCTTTCTAGTGTTCATCGGTCCTACGCATCCATCAAGCGTAGGAACACCACAGATGCCTTGGCAGCACGTTGTGCCATTATGCTGCCATTAGTAGACCGTAGATGGCTGGCCATGTACGCACCACATTGCGTTTCCTTGACATTGCACCACGCACATTGCAAGTAGGTATGATTAGGAGGCAGAGTCTAGAGGACCATGATGTTGATGCTCTTTGGGCTTTGAGTGGCCATGCACCTTGTAGCAATCGACTATTGGATGATTGCACTAGGTCCATCATACATCAGTTTTGGGAGGAGCATTGCAGGGTATCTCCAGTGTTCAAGAAGGCAGTGCGAAAGAGGGTATCATGTGGTGTGTACATTGAGCATGGTGCATGTTTTTTGGAGTGTACCCAGACTCATTTGTACACTCAGTTTGTAGAGGTGCACACGGAGGTAAGGATTAAGAAAAGGTCATTTGAGCGGTGCAAGCCATGGTTTATGCGGTGCTCTAGAGAGTGTGACACGTGTTGTCGCTATCATGTTGATTTTGGATTGATGTATGCCGTATTTCGTTCCCTTGATGGTCATAGGGGAGTGGTTCCTACTAGCCCTCATGACTTCATTCACTCCATATTGTGTGCATGAGATGGCAATACTTTGTACCACTCCCTTGATTGTGTAGAGGGGAGGTGTACAATGTGTGGTCACTTTGCTAGAGTGTTGCGAGTTCCGCTAGATGTCAGTGATGTGGAGATTGCGCGTTGGCAGCAGTACGAGTACATCGTGTTGACATTAGAACAGTCCAAGAGGTTGCAGCTTGTGGAGCAGCAGACTGCTTTCATTGATGCTTTCCGAGGGAAGTTGTACCACTACATACAGCACTCCCACACTACGAAGTGGGAGGATCGACAGTTTCAGGGCACATTTCTCATAGGGGTGGTTGTCTCGGTGGTGGACTTTGTGGAGAACTATACCTTTGCACCACAGCAGAGTTCCAATCGGAGTATTATTTTTCCGAACAGGTGACATGTAAATGAGTATTGTTCTTACTTGTGTTTTCTTGTGCATTTCATTTATTTCTTTCCATCATCCTCATTGTTTTTTATGTGCCATCTTGTAGGTTGCTATATTTGTGAATATTAGCTATCGTCATGCAGAGGCTCAGGGGGATGGCATTGATAGCACCATGGACTCGCGTGTCATTGTGTAGGAGTATCACTTCTACATTAGTGATGATTGCTCGCATGATGCCCATTTTGTGCAGCATTGTTTCGGTCTCCTTGATAGTTTCTTGAGGGATCGGGGTGTGACATGACAGCAGCACTGGGTTTGGTCTGACGGTTGTGGTGGTCAGTTCAAGTCTGCTAGGTAGTTTTATTGGTTCTACATATGGCACCGCGAGATGGGCATTCCGGTGATGTGGAGCTACTTTGAGACAGGGCATGGTAAAGGAGAGCATGATGGGGCAGGTGCTTGCGTGAAGCGTTCTTTGCGGCAACACCAGTTGTGTCACAGTGCCGCTCGCTTTATGGATGCACACGATGTGGTGCAGTGGTGTACCAAGCACTTAGGCACTAGTGCATTGTCCTCGTATTAGTCGTGTGATGAAAGGTGGTCATATAGTTTTCCTAGTGTGTGGACGTAGGGAGCATTCATCAGTCTAGGCCTTTTGATTGTCGTACCGTGCCTGGCACTCTTGATTTACATTATATCAGGAGCACAAGTGACACAGACCCCATGATCTTTTCTCGATGCTTTGCATGTTTTTGCTCAGCATGCATCGATGATGATTGGGGAGGTTGTTCCATGGTGCCATGGGCCGATCCATGGATGCGACATGTACTTTCCCCCATCTAGCCCTGGGAGGTGGTACATGACGATCAGGAGATGCACAGTTCAGTTCTAGCAGTGATTACGATCAGTTGACAGATCTCTTACGTATTGATGACATATTTGTGCTCATTGCTCCAGAGGGCAATCCTAAGCACATGGATTGCTATCTGTTGAGATGCTCTATGGTGAAGAGCGTGCTCAACTAGGATGCAGTGGACGGGCATGGGATCCATTTTGATGCTCACAGCATGATCATAGCTGGGTACTACTTTGAGCAGGTACATATGCATGGTCGCTTCTTCGAGTATTAGGAGTACATGGTAGATTGTGAGGTGTACATGTATTCCCATCTTTTTGTTGCGATCAGGATCTAGCTGACTCGTGTTCGCAGTTGCAAGATGACATCCACTCCTCGATGGCACCTTGCTCTTGAGGATCACGAGAACATACGCGGCTATTGGCATGAGAGTGGATTCTAAGTAGTTTAGGGTATATCATTGTATTGGGGGTTTCTAGTTTATTACATCATTGTATTGGAGATCTATAGTTTCACATTGTGAGCACACCATTGTATTTTGCATGGAATTTTTTTATGTATTTCACTGTAAACGACATGATTGGTTTTATACAATGTCATGCACATCTTGTATTTGACTCTATTTTATTCATTATCCCCATTGCCTCCTCCATTCCATTCCTTGTTTTATCATCTCCAAGTGTTTATTATTATCAATGTTCCAATGGCATATCATGCTTTGGTGATTGAAGTGGTTGTTGTACGTGCATCATGCAATAAAGGAATAATAAATTGTGTAAACGATTTGCATGTCCATACATGTGTCCGATCGGGCTCAAAATTTGCACAGGTCCTAAACCCTATGGTTTCCATTCTCTTGCAAAGTTTGAGTCCCATCCAACACTGGATGTGGGCACGCGGAGGTCAGAGGGCCCATTTTAATCCTATGCACCTTGTTGCATCAGTGAAGGAGCAAAATAAGGAATGGGTCATTCGGATTTGCATGTCCATGTGTCCGATCTGGCTCAAAATTTTCACAAGTTCTAAACCCTATGGTTTCCATGTTCTTGCAAAGTTTGAGTCCCATCCAACACCGGATGTGGGCACAGGGAGGTCAGAGGGCCCATTTTCACCCTATGCACCTCGTTGCATCAATGAAGGTGCAAAAAAATGGAATGGGTCATTAGGATTTGCATGTCCATGTGTCTGATCGGGCTCAAAATTTGCACAGGTCCTAAAACCCATGGTTTCCATTCTCTTGCAAAGTTTAAGTCCCATCCGACATCGGATGTGGGGACAACAAGGTCAGAGGGCCCATTTTCACCCTATGTACCTTGTTGCATCAGTGAAGGAGCAAAATAAAGAATGGGTCATTAGGATTTGCATGTCCATGTGTCCGATCGGGCTCAAAATTTGCATAGGTGGTAAACCCTATGGTTTCCATGCTCTTGCAAAGTTGAAGCCCATCCGAGACCAGATGTGGGCACGGTGAGATCAGAGGGCCCATTTTTACCCTATGCACCTTGTTGCATCAGTGAAGAAGCAAAATAAGGAATGGGTCATAAGAGAGGATGGAAGAGGAAAGGAGAGGGGAGGAAGAGGGAAAATAGAGGAGGCAAAAGAGAGAAGAAAGGAGAGGAGGGGAAAGAGAGGAGTGAAAATAAGAGGGGAAAAGAAAATAAGAGGAAAAGAGCGGAAAAGAAAATAAGAGAGGAGGGGCATACGTGTCTTTGATATTTATAGAGTCTCGAGGCAAGCCGCATCATGATTGGCACAAGGTCTTACAGGTATTCTACATATTAGCTTGAAAGAAGAGTAGAACTAAGATTGCGATGCTTTCATGTAACTTATATGATTGTGACACTTTGTTATAACTCCTTTGTTGCTTAGGTAATTTATCCTCCCAATTACAGTGAGAGGATGCTTATCAGAAGATGTTAGAAAAGCTATCTACAAGATCAGTGGCATTGTCAGGTATGCTTACTATCATATCACACTCATTGTATTTCATACAATTTTAAATGATATGTAGAAAATATGAAATCTTATGGGTGCATGTCGAATAGGTGGATCTCACAAAAAGAAAAATATATGTATCAAGCATCGAGAGGGCTAAGCTGGACTCCATTGAAGCTATGTGCTTGCTTGAGAAGCACTTTTCCTCAAGCATTATGATGACTCAGGTGCACTTGCTTGTAAGCTGTAAGATGACACAATTTGCAGAGGGGTTAGTACAAAGAAACAACCTCCTAATAAACCACATAAACACAATATAATTTGAGATCGATACTTACAAACTGGGTCTCCCATGATTCAACACCCCCTGCTCTAAAATGCACGTTTCCATATTGGTCCATTGGGATCCTTCGTGCCTCCATGTGCTGTAGACTGGGGTCTGCCTTTGCTGCCTTCATTGCTTTCTTTCACTCACGCTTGTGAGCGGCTAGCCCCTTGGTGGTTGACCTCCCTCTCTCTTGGCAATCTCGGCTAGTGCCTGCCTCTTAAGCGAAGATCTTTTCTTGGCAAGTATCATAACAATGTTTGACTTGGCCCATTTATCTGTGAACTGAACATTGGGGGGATTGGGATACCTATAGCGAACAGTAGCAAGCGTCTCATCAACCAACCTTTTTGGCCTGTCTTTGTAGTGAATAAAGCAATCTCTATAATTATTAGCAATTACAGAGCACATGAAGGCCATGATGTCCTTCCCTTGTGCATCCATCAAGATGCCTCCTATTTGAGTGATGTCATAAAAGATCATAGCATCACCCTTTGGCATGTCTGCATCATCTGAATCATCCTTGCCCCCACCATTACCCCCCCCCAAAGCACTGTGCCATGCATCTCCCACCACTCTCCCTGCTACTACGCTTGCTGCCCTATCGTGTCGAGCTAGTACGTTGGCCACTCGTAGCTGGAGAAGTGACTCTCGATTGCACGAGTACATTGCACGAGTACACCGGTAGCTTTGCGAGGCAGAAGGGCCTCCTAACTGCAAGAGGGGAGAAGGGGCTCGGCTCTGTAGCCAGCTGGGGTATCTTGACTCCATTGGGGTAATCTCAACTAGTGTGGGGTTGGGGTGGTTTGGAGTCTGTACTGGTGACTCCTAGGGGGTGTTTAGAGTACCCGTCATGTATGTGTATAACTCCCCAGGAGTGGGAGGGTGTCCCAAAATGTTATATAACTCCCAAAATATGGCATCCCGAAGATCAGGTGAGACTGAAGAGCTTCCTAGCCACATGATGAACTGAAGAAAAGAAAAGAAGAAGATTACCATCGAGCATGCCCTCTTTCCATCATGCAAAAGAAAAAATAGAGTGACAGCCTGACATTGAGCAAGCATTTATAAGCTCTTGCATTCTTTGAATTAGAGTGACAGAAGTCTGTATCTGCTTGCTCAATGTCAGGCTATTGAAGCTTCATGTGGGGAAAAAGAGAGAAGGAAAGAGAGGAGAAAAGAGAGAAAAAGAGAGGAGAAAAAAGAGAGAGAAAAGAGAGGAGAAAAAAGAGAGAGAAAAAGAGGAGATAAGAGAGAAAAAGAGAGCAAGTAAAAAGAAAAAAAGTGAGGATAAAAGAGAGAAAAGGAGAGAAGGAAAGAGAGAGGAAAAGAGAGAAAAATAGAGGAAAAGAGAGGATAAAAAAGAGAGAAAAAGAGAGGAGATAAGAGAGAAAAAGAGAGGAGAAAAGAGAGGAAAAGAGACAAAAAGAGAGGATAAAAGAGAGAAGGAAAAAGAGAGAAAAAGTGTGGATAAAAGAGAGAAAAAGAGAGAAGGAAAGAGGGCAAAATAGAGGAGAAAAAAGAGAGAAAAAGAGAGGAGATAAGAAAGAAAAAGAGAGGAGAAAAGAGAGGAAAAGAGACGAAAAGAGAGGATAAAAGAGAGAAGGAAAAAGAGAGGAAAAGTGAGGATAAAAGAGAGAGAAAAAGAGAAGGAAAGAGAGTAGAAAAGAGAGGAGAAAAAAGAGAGAAAAAGAGAGGAGATAAGAGAAAAAAAGAGAGGAGAAAAGAGAGGAAAAGAGACGAAAAGAGAGAAGGAAAGAGAGGATAAAAGAGAGAAGGAAAAAGAGAGAAGGAAAGAGATGAGAAAAGAGAGGAAAAGAGAGGAGAAAAAAGAGAGGAGATAAGAGAGAAAAAGAGAAGAGAAAAGAGAAGGAAAGAGAGGAGAAAAGAGAGAAAAAGAGAGGAAAAAAGAGGAAAGAAGAATGCTCCATCATGCATGCCCTCTTTCTTTATCCCGCCCTCATGCTTCAGTCTAATTTTGCTCTTTCTTGGACCCGCCCTCATGCAATCACTTATTTCCATCATTCATGCAATCCCTTATTTCCTCACCAATGCAATCCCTTTCTTCATTCATGCAATCCCTTTCCATCATTCATGCAATCCCTTTCTTCATTCATGCTATTCATGCAATCACTTATTTCCATCATTCATGCAATCCCTTTCTTGGAAGGGGAAGGGGAAGGGGAAGGGGAAGGGAAAGGGAAAGAGAAGGAAAAAGAAAAGAAAGGGGAAGGGGAAAAGGGAAGAACACATAAGCAAAACTATCGTAGCGCATCTATAGATGCATCTAACAGCGCATCTACAGGTGCGGCTATCTATTTTTCCAAAAATTAGATGCATTGTTAGACGTGATGTTTGACGTGTCTATAGACGCACTCTGACAAATGCCTTTTTGAAAGAAATTGAAAAGGACATGCGCCCGATCCCAAAAAGAATAACACTAGTACCAAAAACATCCCTTCCCTGCATATGACAAAGGACACCGAATCCAAAGAGAGCAACTTCCAAAGAAAACCAACCGCCAAGAGACTTACCTTGGATAGAGGTATGGAAGCTTCTTGTCCTTCTTCAAAGCTACTTCTCTTTCTTCTCTTCCTTGTTCACCCTCTTCTCTTGTATGCTTAGGGATGACTGTGTAAGCTTGGAGATGAGTGTGGGTGCTTGGAGATAAGTGTGGATGCCTAGAGCTATGTCTATTAATAGGAAAGCAAGCCATGCGACACTTAAAGTATGTGAAGCGCGCTAAAAGTAGGTTTGAAAATCAGCTCGCAGTCTATGCATCCAAAAGCACATCTAAACACGTGTCTAAAAGTGCATCTACACTATGTTTTAGATGCGCCTATAGATGCGTTCCATAGTACAGATGCGATGTTAGACGCACTTTTAGATGCTACACAGAGTTTTGACATTTACAACTCATGCAAGAACACATTTTTTGGGTTGTTTATCTATAGGATGTCTTCATCTTCAACAAGTAGCTCTAGTGAGGATGAATCCCTCCGTATCCACCATCGCAAAATGTGGTTGGAGCAAAAAATCAAATGTATGTGTGATCGATGTCGAGGAAACATGTATCGTGCACACAGAATTACACTCAATCATGTCTTAAAGTATGAAGAATGGGATGCGACCGTAAACATGGTAAGTGTTAAAGAGTTAAGGTTGATTGAGGTACCTATGAGTGTTCATATGTTTGATATATGATCCTTTTTTAATTTAATACAGGATGCAATGCCACACCCGCATATGTTGCCCTATGCTCATCGTGAGGAGGCAAAGTGTCGATGATATGAGGTGGGATCTTCAGGACTGACCATTACGGATGTATGGAGTGATGGTGATAGTAGCCCTCCACCATTACCTCATGAGGTCGTGGAGGAGGAGGTGTTTGATGATATGGTGCGGGATTTATATGTCCATCAATCCTCAGATAGGGATGATAGCATGGAGCAAGATGATCTTTTTACTGCAGCATTGACTCCACTGTTTGAGGGGTGCACATTCTCTATTCTATGTGCCTCCCTTTAATTACTAAACTTGCAGACCATCTATGGATGGAGCAATGCAAGTTTAAATGCATTACTTAAGTAAGCTTTAAAGTCTATTTTGCAAACATGGTGAATTATGCTAGTGGGTTAATTACTCAAATGCTTTTTCTCATTTATGGTCTTCATGTGCAGGCTATTGTGTAAAATGCTTCCAAGGGAGAATAAATTACCGACCTCAAGAGACATCTGACCTCTCTTGGAGGATTAGATTACAAGCACATCCATGCATGCATCAATAATTGCATTATGTTTCGTGGACCACATAAGGATGCAAGAAAGTGTCCTACTTATGGAGAGGCAAGATATAGAGCAAATCTCAAAACTTTGGATGTGCCTCATAAGGTTCTGCAACATTTTCTGCATCCAACATATGTTCAAGTGCAAATCCATTATAGAGCTCATGTCATGGCATTCCTCCCATCAATCAACTGATGGCCTTCACGTGCAGGCTATTGTGTAAAATGCTTCCAAGGGAGAATAAATTACTAACCTCAAGAGATATGGCAAGGCAGCATGTGACCTCTCTTGGAGGATTAGATTACAAGTGCATCCATGCATGCGTTAATGATTGCGTTCTATTTCGTGGACCACATAATGATGCAAGAGAGTGTCCTACTTATGGAGAGGCAAGATATAGAGCAGATCTCAAAACTTTGGATGTGCCTCGTAAGGTTCTATGACATTTTCCCATAATCCCTTGCATCCAACATATGTTCAAGTGCAAATCCATTGCAGAGCTCATGTCATGGCATTCCTCCCATTGATCAACCAATGGCAAGTGGAGAACTCCCACAGACACTCCTGCATGGAAGCATATTGAAGACACAAGGAAGAACCTAGAAACTTGAGACTTGGATTGGGTATGGATGGTGTGAACCCATTTGGTTTCAAAAGCACCTCTTACAATGTATGGCCAATGATATTGGTGAATTATAATCTTCCACCCTCTATGGCGATTAAGAAAGGACATGTTATGTTATCCCTTCTAATTCCAAGGAAACATAAAGTGAAAAATCCTGATGTTTATTTGGAGCCTTTGATTGATGAGCTAGAGATACTTTGAAGAGGTATCAAGAACATTTGAATGGGACACAAGATTCCACAGGCATAAGGGAGGATCTATGCACCACAGGGAGGATGCATGAAGCTTGGCCACAAGAGAGGCCAAATGGGCATGTCTTTTTACCTTATGCACTGTGGAGGTTATCAAAGCTAGAGATGGTGGCGGTGAAATGAGCTATCACTACAATTCATACTCCCACCGGATGCATGAGGTGTTTGAAGGGGGCCTTCACAAAGAGCAAGAAAAGAGGTGTAGAGCAATTATATGGCTTAAAATCTCATGATTGGCACAAGATGCTTCAAGTAAGTATTTTATGTGCATAATATCTTTTTCCTTTCAAATTTGTGAGTGAATTAGAAGTAACTAATCAACCATTCCTCATGTGTTCAGTTCATACTACCTACTAGCATTTCTCGTAGTGCATCAAAAAACATGAAGGATTGTATTTACAAGATGGGTGAGCTTGTGAGGTACTTTACATGATACAAAATGTGAAGCGTATCAATGCTCCATGTAAGGTTTTCATATTGCTAATATGGTGTACTTTTTCCTTTCTAGGTATGTGAGCTCAAAGGAAATAGATCCCACCACGCTTGATAATGCTCGAGTTATGTCAGTGGAGGTGGTTTGTTTAGTGGAGGAGACATTTCCACGTTCTATTCTCACAAGCCAACTACATCTCATAGTGCATTTAGTGGATGAGATTGCTATATGCAGTACTGTACATGCACAATGGTTGTTCTTTCTTAAGTGCTTTATGAAGACCTTAAAGGGTTTCATGAGACAAAATGCAAGGCCTGAATGTAACATGGCCAAGGGTTGGTTGGTACAAGAGTCACTTGTATATATTTCTGAGTTTCTTGTTGATGTGGATAGCTCTCTCCCATGACTATGGAGAGATGATGAAGACCTAAGGATGACCTCTATTGTGCCTCAAGGGAAATGACGGAGCAAAGTAATAGACACAGCGTTGCTTAATAATATCAACCTTTATTGCATGCTTAATAGTGATGTGATGAAAAGATGGGTGACAAGATACGAGGATGCAAAGGCAAGAAGCTAAGAAGAAAGGGCCCTCTTTCGTACACACCACGGATCTCGTGTGCCATATCCTCAGCATCTAAGAGCACTTCCAAATGATATTCATGTGGATTGGCTACTTAACGAAATGGAGAGAGCAAAGAGAGACGAGGGGATACATCACAATAAAAGAATGGGAGTATGCTAGGGGATGCATGAAGAAGGTCAGTATATAGAATGTTATGCATAAGTTAGGAGCTTCTAACAATTTAGATTGCTTATTTAATTGATTTTATCTTGGTGTAGTGTACTATGTTCAATGCTATATGGTGTGAGAGCAAGCATTTTTGAACACAATGGATTGATGATAAGAGAAACACACAAGATTGCAGCGTCATGGCTAGCTTTGAGGGAGCCAATGGAGCCATGGATGATTATTGTAGCATAATCCAAGATATTATTAAGCTTGACTTTTGATGCTTCTTTGTGTATGTTTTGGATGTAAAGTGGTTTAAGGACATGGTGGAAAGAGGGCCTAATACAACAATCAAATGCCATGCAAGTGGCTTTGTAACTATTGACTCCACAAAGTTTTGGCAAAGTAAGTAGGACACACTAGTACTACCGTAACAATGTGAACAGGTATTGTATACACATATAAAAATACTCACTTTTAAATATTTGATACCTTCGATGCAAGGAAAATAACATGATTGGTGGATAATAATAGGTGGTGGCATGTCATACCTATTACGCCACGTTCCAAAGTGATGTATAGTACATTTACTAATATGGAGCGTATGGAGGATGATCATGGCCATGGAGGTGATGATTACCATTGATACGAGAGAGGAGAATGATCATGAGATAGGAGATACAGATATTGAGACCATTACCCGTGAGGATGAGCCTACCATTGGTGATGCTGATTTCGATGAGCACATGAGTAGCACAAGTAGTAGTGCGCTGAATGTATTTGTAGATCTCAACACTAGTTTGGATTTTGAAGTAGATAGTTTGGCAAGGGTTGATCTCATTGAGGATGAGATTGAACCGTAGCCCTGAACCATAGCCCATCATTGATATTGGCAAAACTATTTTACATATTGTCTCATTCTCCTCACCTCACTTAATTTTTGTATATGTGGGTTTGCCAAAAAGCATTGATATTCTTATTAAAATTATGTGCTTTGGTAATCATGGGCAATATTTGGAAAGCAGTGATGTACATTTGTCTAAATTCGCGTCTAATTCACAGTGCAGATGCGCTAATAGGTGCGCTACTAGACGCACCAAAATCTTACTTTTTATATTCTCTGTTTTGCGTCTAAATTCGCGTCTAATAGATGTAAATTTATCAGCTTGTACCAAAATCTTACTTTCTATATTCTCTATTTTACGTCTAAATTCGCGTCTAATTCGCAGTGCAGATGCGCTAATAGACGCGCTATTAGACGCACAAATAGACGTACTATTAGACACGCCCGTATTTTTACTATTCTAACAGTGCTTATAGATGCGCTCGCTATTTTGCACGTCTATCAAGTGCGTCTATAGTTGCTTTGTCTTGTTGTGCCCATGTCTTGTAGTGATTCTACTTCACACCCATGGTAATAAAAGGGATAGGGATAAGTGTTTTTAAAAAAACGATGGAGATTGAGGTAATTTTTAATGTTGATTCAAAGAATGTGTGCATAGAATTGAACAAGAAGATGAAGATGCTAAGAGAAGAACATGATAGAAAAAACTCATAGTTTGTAGTATATTGCAACAAAAAATCAACCATGCTTCCATGAAGAAACTATACTAATAGCCAGCAACTTTTTATAAAGTAGATTGATAAAATAAGAATACACGTATGATGACGAGATGGAGATGGAGATGGAGATGGAGATGGAGATGGATTCGGAACAAGACAATAATTAAAAGAAGGTGACTGAACAACGTACCCTAGATCATGAATAACAGAGAGGAGAAAGTGTAGATTAAAGGTAGATTAAGAGAACCATGACAAAAATAATGAAAAAGAGATGAAAATGATAGTTATGGGCCTTTCCAAAAAGTTGCTGCGTCAATATTCCAAATTTCCCACAGCCTGGCAACACAAAATCCTGTTGCGGGAGGGATTAGTGTCACAGTCTGTAGGAATTAAGAGCCTGTGCAAAGAATTGAACGTATGAAATGGTCAGTATAAACGAGCACTCCTCTCTTTGGAATATATATAGAGCGTAGAACGCCACAGAACATCCAAGGAATCATTCACATAAACGTGCAAAAGCACATCGACAGAAGAACACCGTATAATTCGAACTGAACATGCGGCGCACACATATAGCAGGAAGATCTTCGAGGCAATATTTTTAAATTCCTTTATGCTCTGTATAGCTTCATGCAATCACGCTTACATCCTCTTCCCAACCCTGATCCTGCCATTGCGCCCAGATTTCGTCCTTGCAGCTGCTACCTCCTTCAAAGTGTGACTCGCTTGGCCCCGAGTCAGCAGGGCCACGCTGAATCAAAGATGTATTGCACGTAGAATTATATGAACTGGAAACTGCAGAATAACTGGTTGTCAAGCTGCTCGGATCGCTTGACGGACGTGAATGAGACAAATTGCCAGGCTGAACAGCTGCATAAACGATCTTCGAGGGATTGTTGATAGCGGAACGACAGTTAATAGTATTTCTTCGGTCGTAAGCTGCTCCTTCAGCCATAGCAGCCGTTTGGACAATTTTCGGGCTGTAATCGCCCGAATCTCTAGCGATTCCAATCTGTGGACGCGAGTGGGCTGGGAAGTTCAGGCGCGCACCGGGTCCCCGGAGGTAAAGCAAGGCGGTATCATAAGCGCGAGCAGCTGCCTCTGGTGTGTGATAAGAGCCCAACCATATGCGAGATCTCTTGTGAGGCTCGCGAATTTCCGACACCCACTTCCCCCAGGAGCGCTTGCGTACTCCGCGGTAGATGCAAGATTTAGTTTTCCCGTTGGATGAATTGCGATTTTGTCGTTGATCAGCATGCATTGGATTCGCAAACTCTAGATCTGTCATGCTACAAAGTTGTACTCGTGTACGCAAATAGAAACGGAAGGAAACCAATGCAAAGAGCGTTAATCCTATGTATGAATTTCAAGAGAAAACAAATAACTGCGACAACGGCTGACGAGGTCTGAAAACTGATCACAATACAAACGGCGCAGCGTGCTACAATATCAATACTGGAACGTGCTTGTATGACTTCGTAAAACGTGCTGATGCTAACTCTACTTCACATGGGATACAACAATCGAATGGTGGACGAGTTTGCAAGAGAAAGAATGTAACGACAAGCGCTAAGATGGCTACGCCTTGCTGGGCAGCAATCTATCTTTCTATAGCAGCCGTGATTCGTAAGGGATGAATGGCAAATTGCAATCAATTTTTGTGAAGAGATCATGCCATTTTCTCGTTTAATGACTTGCAGGAGGCGAATTTTGTGCAATTGGAGCACGATTTTCTTCCACCACGTGGGAAGTGTGCTCATTTGATAGACGGAGTCTCAAACATTCCTCCCCACAAGACTCCGTATCTTTCGTCCAAGACTGCGTGATGATAATGGTCCGCCACTAAGTCGAGTAGTATAGCATCTCTCTGATTGAGCAATAACTTCCGTGCCCGTCTGGTCTTTAATTATCTCGGCTTCAAGAAATCTTTCTATATTGGAATCTGCATTTTAATTTCTTTTGTCATTCTTTCACATTTTTGCCAACTTGGACCTTTTCCACAGTAGTAAATTCAAAGTGGATGACTTGGAGTGCAAGTTGCCAACTTGGAACCAATATTCAAAGTCACGGATGACTTGGAGTGCAAGTTGCCAACTTGGAGCCAATAGAGTGCACTCCAAGTTGTTAACATGTAGCCAATAGTTTTGCAGGTGGGGAGCCCACAAAGGTGGGTCAAAGAGGCTCCACTCTATGATTTTGACTAGTTCCACAAGCTACTTCTTCATTGGTGGGGCTTGACTTGTTGAACTGCAAGCATATCCATGACTCATAGGCTTATGTCATAGAGGCTAAATATATGAGAAATAGAGGGGGAAATCCTCACACATACACAAGACCAAGGAGCATCTCTCCTATTTCCCTTACCCTTAAAGACAAGTTAACAAGACACCTTTATGATGTGAAGTTTCTTTATAGCTCCCTCTCATTTATCCTTTTACATTATCTCATGCACCATGAGAATAACTTCACAATTATGCTCTTCCAAGGGGGGTGGGCGGGGGTGTTGGTCAAAGTGGGGACCCATCCCTCAATTATAATTTTGTACCTACTTGGAAGATATTAATACTCTTACCTATCAACCTATTGACTCACACCTTTTAGTTATAGCTACCTTCTTACTCTTGCTAATATGTTACTCATATATTACAGATTTCCATGTCCTGATTCTAGTCCACCTCATCACTCATCATTCACTTGGCTCTGCGCCAAGTCTCTTGATGAGATACATACAAATTACCTCGAGGGATTCACCAAAATACAGGTAAGTTATCCCTTGGGTTTAGATGAAGGGGTTTTTGAAATCAATCTTCCAAGGTAAATTGATAGAGATTACAAAAGATCTTAAGTTTGGAATACAAGGGGCCTACACCAATTTCCAACGTGCAATATAGACAACCACCCTCAAAAAACATTTTCAAACTTTTTATGGCATATTTTTTTAGGGCAAACAATAAAAAAGTAAATAATTTGCTTCAAAGACATGTTTTCATAAAAGGGGGCTCCTATACATTCTCAACATTCATGATCGTGAATAAGTTTTAAATGACTTCATGCACAGTGCCCTACCCTACCAATTCCAATGTGCAATATAGAAAACCACATAACTCACAAGACGTGTCCAAACTATGTATTGTATATTCCTTTAGTGTAAACATTGAACTTCTTTTGCACATTATAAGAAGACACCAAAAAATCCTCTTAAAGTGAATACTTATTTTTATCTCCAAACTCTTATGATGATATAAATGTATGCATATAAATTCTAAAATTATACTAGTAAATGAAAACCATGAGCACAGCAATCTGCATAACATTTAATCATTCATACTTGCTACCCAAGTGTAGGAGAAATAACGTGCGTATAGATTATCACTCAAATATTACCAGCAAGACCCTATTTTCTACATGCATATTCACATTCTTTAGCATGCCACTATACAAGAATTATAAAATTTGTTTTTCAACTTTCAAGTGTCATCAAAACTAATCATGCATATAAAATATTGGTTTAAATTTTATATTCCATGAACATTTATACATGTGTTTATGGTTCCTTAGTGCATCATAAACATTAACAATCACAAAAATTTTGCTCAAAACCCCTATTAAATCAAAGAGTGGATGTAATTTTTATTCTAAAGTTAAGATGCCCATACCTTTGGTTCCATAGTTGAGAGTCTATATGTGTAATCACATATACTCTCTAACCAAGAATTGTGACCACCAACCTATAAAAAATGTGATCTTTGAATCCATGTCCAATTATATCTTTTTTATTGAATAAGAGAACTTTCTTCTCATCAAAGAGAACTCAAGTCAGCTGATCAGCACATTATATGATTCAATTTGATAGTAGATTCATGGTAATTCTCATACATAAAGAATATCACAAATGGATTTATCTTACCATTCAAAAGCTAGGCTGATACATCTCGAATTCCTTTGGTTGTAAGTGGACGATTATCTCCTAGAAGAACATCTGGAGCCCTATTGACTTGATCAAGTGTCTTGAACTAATCATGTCTACAATACATGTGTTATGAAGCACCTGAGTGCACTCTCCACAAATTTCAATCAATTGTATTTGAAACACTAAAAGATGTGCATAAGTTGATGTCCTCGAGATGTTTAAGGTCTCTACATTAGCTATCTATGGCAATCGGCATCCTTATCATCTCACAATCCATGTTGAATGAGGCATCACCTCAAGATTCCTATGGTTTAAGTGGCAAGGCTACAAATCTAGCCACTGCCATGGGGTAAGAATATATTGCCCTAGATTTCACAAGATACTAGACCAAATCGGGTGAAAATATCTACTACCAAGAGGTGGAAAACAAAGAACTTAGAGAAAAGGTGGTGGAAATCTTGGAAGGAGACACCACATGAAGAAGCTTGGAGTGAGGCACTATGAGATAAGAAAGTACAAGAGCTCCATTTTCTTGGTTAATGAAAGAGACAATGAAGGAATTGAAAGATAGCCCTTTTCCTCCTTGGAAGAGTCATCTAAAATAGCTCTAGTTTCCTTTCTTGACGACATTAACTTAAGCATAGTCAATGCAAGTCGATAACTATCATGAGCAAAGACATGCAACTTATAAGTTGAGAAGAGGAGAACCATCTTTCATACCAAAGTGATTCATTAACCTTGGGGTGGTAACAATTTTTGAAATTGTTTATAATGAAAAGATCTATAATCAATCCTCAACCTTCTTGTTTGAATCAATTAAATCTTTATTTAATAGCGAAATTGAGGTGTATTCAAGCTTACTTCCATTTTGTGTTTAAATTGGTTGTGTTTGGGATGGGGAGTTTGTACAATTTAAAAATAAAAATAAAAATAGGGAATTAATGTAAATTAAAATTAAAATTTTTGTATTCCCTCTATGTATGTGTGTGTGTGTGTAAAAGAAAAGGCATGTAGGTGCGTTTTGAGAAAAAGAGAAAGAGTGGAAGCACGTTAACCCACTCAAAAAAGCATTTCCATGAAAAATTCTAAGAAGCACAATTGAATAGCACGTTTTGGCTTTGTTTGTAAGTGAGCATAATGTTAATTGGCAGTTACACTCAGCCCATACGTGGAGTTTCTCTATCTTTTGAATTTGAATTGCAGTTACAGGCTCTCTCTCTCTCTCTCTCTCTCTCTCTCTCTCTCTCTCTCTCTCTCTCTCTCTCTCTCTCTCTCTCTCTCTCTCTCTCTCTATCTATCTATCTATCTCTCTCTCTCTCTCTCTCTCTCTCTCTCTCTCTCTCTCTCTCTCTCTCTCTTGTTCTCACTCTCACATGCACAGAGGTGTAGTCTTCATCCTACCTGCTCCATCACCAGCTCTCTCTCTAACAGAGGTGCAATATTCCTCCTGCTTCTTCCATCACCAGAAATTGTTGTCCTCCCTCTCACTCACTCTACTGTTGCTACTGTAGGTGACATTGCAGTGTCTAGACTACCTCTCTCTCACACACACTCACACACAGGTGCAAGCTTCCTCCTGCCTACTCCATCACCAAGAATCCTTGTTGAGTCGGTGTATTCTCTAGTGTGGACTCACTCTCTCTCCAACTACATGAATCATTTTAGACTACATTAAAGGGGCTACTGCAATCTTGTCAAGACCTGCTTGCAATCAAGCTTTCTTGAAGCTTTGGTAAGTATGCTCACCATAGTCACCAGATCTTGCTACTTCAACTTGCTCTTTTTTTAAAACACTTCGAGTTATGGATTTGATGTAGAAAGTTGTATGGATTCTTGGTTTATATTGTTGATTGTTCAAAGCGTTGCTTAGTTCCACATTTTTGTATGTGTGCTACATAGAATATTCCATTACTCATAGTCTTGAAGTCTTTGTCTCCTCTTCACTATGTTGGGCATCTTCATCTTTGTCTCCTCACTTGTCTTGTTGTCTAAAGTCCCAATCCTCACTCAATCCTCATGGCACATGAAAAGAAACCCCCAATCTAGCCATAATGACAAATTGCCTATGTTGCATGCTAGCCTTTGATGAAATTATAGATCTTTCCAAGTACACTTCAGCAGCCAGGGGAACAGGATAAAGAGGATGAGAGGATTACAAAGAATATTACTATCTCCTAAGTGTACATGATATCTATAATTTCATGGAAGCTTGTGTTGTGTGCTAGCCTTTGATGAAATTATAGATCTTTCCAAGTACACTTCGGCAGCCAGTAGAACAAGATGAAAAGGAAGAGAGGATTACAAAGAATATTGCTCTCTCTTAAGTGTATGGGAGATATCTATAATTTCATGGAAGGCTATACAGTGGGTTTCTTTTCATGTGCTAAAGATGTGGACTGTCATATGCTAGTTAATGCTAGTTAGGACCTGAAGTATGATGCTAGGGACTTGCTTTTGAAGTCCTTGAAAATAATTGTCATATAAAAATCTTTTTGCCCAAGTTCTACCCTCTCCAAGTTATTTATCTTTACATCATTCAAAGTCACAACTAAAAAAGGCTATTCGATTAGCTTGACTGAGTAATTGACAGTGGGAACAATGAAATCTAAGGCCTTTTGAGGTAGGACTTGTGGGCTGAATAGCACAAATAGTGTGCTATAGAGCATACATGGTGCACATAGCTCCACATCTATGTGTGCACTCAAATTGTGCACTATGTAGCAAATTTTGTGGGGTGTATAGCCTTGTATAGCAGAGATAGTGTTGTATAGTGCATACATGTTGTGCCCCATCTTTGTGTATTGAAATTGTCTGCTATGTTGCTGTAGTGTGCCACATAACATATGCACATTAACTGTTCAGAGCATTGCTTAGTTCCGAGCCTGCACTGAATCGTAGGTTTTGCATTTACAGCAGTTGAGCTACCAACAAGTTGAGCCAATGCAAGGCAACATGGGAAGATCCATTGAACCAACAGTATGGGACAATGTCATAAGGGATTATGAATCTAGAAAGAAAAGAGAGCCACGCACAAGAGACAAATGCAGGAGGGAGGTTACTATACATAGAATTGATGACTTGCAGAAGTGAAGGATTGTTAACAAAACTGTGAAAATTTTTGATAGCATGATAGCTGGCATGGGTGCAAAACTCAGGACTGAACTTTTCAATTCAATATTGCAACATCCTTGGGTCTAATTGCTTCATGACCTTTCATCAAGAGAAAAAGGTGAGGTTCAAGCATGCCTCACTAACAATGTTCGCAGTACAGTGGCCATTATAAAGCAACCAGCTTCCAAAGATGAGTTGTTTTTTAAGAAAAGTGCATTGACTATGCTAATGAACTCCAGTCAGTGCATTCCCTCAGAAAAGGTCTCAAGAGTACTTCAAGTTCCTAGGCATAGCTTGTATGAGGCAAGATCCAGAGTCTATGCACGGGCTGATGATAGTGGAAGCAACACCACACTAGCCCAATTAGTGATGAAATAAAGGAGCTTGTATAATCATTTTGGGAGGCCGAGATGCGTGTTTCCCGCAATAATAAGGACATGTGCCGATAAAGAGTTGGTAGAAATATTTACATCAAGCACCCAATGCACCTTCTCGAGGAGCCTCAAGTGCTACCCTACTAAAGTGCATGATTGATAGTGCCTACTCTGCAACTTACCACTGACATGATAGTTACAGTATGATATGTTGATTTCCACTGTCATATGTTATTAACCAAAATCATGGGATGGTTTCCTTGTTGCGAGATCACGCTCAACATCATGTGATCATATGTGCATAGCACTAACCCAATAGAGTGCTATAAAGGAAAGGGTTAGATGCGCTAGCCCTAACCCTAAATGGGTTTGTATATATTCTACATTTTCAACTAAATCTAGTGTATAGTTAGTCATTTGTGGTGTGCCCTCTCTCCTCATCTCCACTCTTCTCCTCTCCCCTCTTCAGATTTGTCATGGTATCAGATCTCCCTTGCCTTTTGTTGTTGAGGCATTGTGACCCTTGAGAGCGTGAGAGTGATTGAGAGATTGAGAGCTTCTCACATGTTCTTGTGAGAGTTCACTTCCGTAGAGAAAAGTTTCTGTTCATTGCATTGAGAGAAAATTTTCGTCCATTTGATTGAAAGAGATTTCTGTTCATTTCTTGAGATTTCCTTATGAGGATTTCAATTCATTCTTTGAGACATTGTTATTGTGAGAGAGAGATTTCTTCTTCCTGAGTGAGAGAGGATTTCCATTAAGAGTTCTTTGAGAGATTTCTTGCTTCAAATATTTCCGTTGAGAGAAAGATTCAGGTAATCATTGGATCTTAGTGGATCTTGAGAGAGAGAAAGAGAGAGATAATTCATTAGAGAGGTCGCAATGAATTAGAGAGTGAGACCCTCAACTAAGCTTCTGTCTACCTCGACCCAACCTCTACAACAGCAATAGCCTTCTACCACGACCTAAGGCGAGCCTTCTACAATGAGCCGCCTCTCCAAACGCCTCTCCAAGATCAGCTTATGGGCAACGGTAGCTTAGGCTTCACGGGCTAACAAGTAGCCCTCCATTAAGCTCCTACACGACCTCAAAGACCTGATGCAATGACCTAATGAATAGAGCCCTCCACGGCTACCATAGCCTATGACTCGACTACTCCAACAAGCTCCCTTCAATGGGCGCTTCTCCATCAAAGGGCAACATCACACCGCTCCAAGCCTCTCAACGTGTCCTATCAATACGACAAGGTCCACAATGCCCTACTTCAACAACCCGCTCCTTAGCCGAGAACAGAAGCCTCATAGCACCAACAGCCTTGTCTATGTCGAGACGCCTTACATCCTCACCAACCAACGCTCCTATTCTCTCTATGACCAAGCACTCCCAAAACGGCCTCCTCACAATGATCTCCTGGGGATGTGACAGCTCCAAATGCACAGCTCTAGAGTTCAAACGGGGCAACTCTCCATCGATGCCCATGCTCAGAGCCTCTCCGTCGACCATCACCCTTCTCTGAGAGAGAAACTGCCATGTGGCAGATAAGGCCACGTGGCACTCCACAAACCACACCCAATTCTTTGGTCACATTAACCTAGGTATGGTTTACAGTGGATAGGGTTGGTCACTTTAACCCCGACTCAGGCTAACCTCTAGTTGAGTCACTAGAGTAAGGTTTGGTTAAGAATTTGACACGTGGCAACCGACTGCCATGTCATCTCATCTGCCACCTCAACAGACACATGGCACCCTTATCTTTCACCTCAGCAAGTCAAAGTCAAAGTGCCCAATCATCCTTTGACCAGTCAAACTACCACATGGCACTCTGACCCCTTGCTTGGCACAATTACCCCTTCATTGGCACACTTGGCACTTTGCATGTGAAAGATCCAGGAAGAATTTGAGAGTGCTATAAAAAGCTGAAACGATCCATTTTTTGTGCTCTATGTGCTTGTCACATCATGCACACATTTTGGCACAGTATCACTCACTTTTATGCCTCACCAACAAATCCACTTCCTACACGCACATCAGCCTCTACATCGATGCATCTGACCCAGCACATAAAAAGAACCAAAGAAAAGAAATTATTTGCTGTTCTTTCATTGATCGATGGTTGGTATAGATTTAGATCAGAGTAGACTAGATCGCCATAGAGGGGATGCTTTGAATTTCCCCAAGTTGCCAATCTAAGCCATGCCCAAAATTCTAGACTAGTTCCTACTCGGAGTCAATCCCTATGCTCACATACGGTTTCACATCATCACATTACCTAAAACCTGATGTTCATTAGTTTAGTGAGCAGACTTCAAAGTGTTCAGAGGCATTGGTGATTGTTCAGTGGGTAGATAGCATATGATTTGATTTCACACACAAATGCTATCATTGTAAAGCCTACTTGGCTATTTCATGGCATTGTGCACATCATTTCAGCCTTGTAAAGTCTCTTGGCTATTCTTGGCATTATTTGCTACAAGTCTTATAATACAGATTGGATTATATATTGTAGTTCTACCTTCACTGACACTTCAAATTTCACTTGCTACAATCAATGTTTTGCATTTTATTCAGACAGTGTTTTTTCATGACACTTTAAGTACATTTCTTGCACCATGTCTACGACTAGCAACCTCAATCTGGAGGCATCTACTAAGCTAGACAACTCCAATTACGACCCATGGAAATACTAGATGGAGACCATTCTTGTACTTCAAGACATATGGGAGTATGTCGATGGATCTACACCTAGACCATTGGACGATCCAGTCAGCAGTAACTCTACTCCATTTGTTGTCATAGCACCAACAATAGATCTACAGCTACACAAATAGTTTCTGCACTTGTAGGAGATCCTGCCATTGCCTGAGCACAGGTAGAATGGGATAAGAAAGATAAGTATGCATATCATCTGATCAAGTAGAATGTGCAAGATTTCATGCTAGGACAACTCAACACCATCAAGACATCGAAAGAAGCACAGGATATGTTCGCAGCTCTCTACGAGTCCAAGAACACTTTCAAGATTCTCACACTAAGAAACCAAATCAACCAGAGTTTTCGCAACAGCAGCAAAACCAGTCATGCTTACGTGCTCAAAATCAAAGACTACAACAATCAACTTGTAGCAGTAGGAGAGACCATGAGCCTTGCAAAAATGGTTCAAGTCATCCTGAATGGACTAGGAGAGGGATACAAGAATCTAGCCTAGAGTATTACCATCCAACAGCAAATTCCAACACTAGAAGAACTTCAATCAGTCTTACTTGGTGAAGAACTCAGGAATCAAGCCGTTCATGCACGCAAAGGTCATTCTAATGATCAGGCATTCATAACTTCAGACAAAAGTAGAGGCAGAGGCAGAGGCAGATCATTCCAGCGAAGTAGTCATCATCAGCAACAAAGTCATTAGCAAAGTCAACATCAGCATCATCATCAGCATCATCCTCAACAACATCAGATTCAGCAAATTGAAAATCATTCCAACCGAGGAAGATTCCAAGGACGTGGGAATGCATCCACCAATGTGTCAAACATCCAGTCTAACTACTATCATAAGTTTGGACACTATGAAAGAGATTGCCGTAAGAAGCAGTATGACCAAGGCGGTCAATCCAGTAGCAATCAAGGGAATTTTTGCGAAAGAGGAAATCATCGTGGTGGACATTCTAGTCACAGTCATTTTGCAAATGAACATGGGAATATGTTTCTTGCAAACTCCTTGCAAATGAGGAAATGCAGAAGATTGATACATTGTACCTAGAACTGATTACAATCCAAAAGAGGATCTCAGCTATCAAGTCGACCAAGTAGAACAAGATCCTTGGTATATCGATAGCAGTGCATCATCTCGCATGACAAATCATCAGGAATGGTTCACAGAGTTGAAACCATTAGAAGGTCAAAAGAATGTCATCTACACATCAGATAATACACTGAATCCAGTTCAAGGGATAGGCATTATCCCTATGAAAAATTTCATTGGTACAAAAGGATTGGTGAAAGATGTACTCTACATTCCGAAACTCAACAAGAACCTCTTGTCAGTAGGGCAAATGATGGAACACAACTACCGAGTCATCTTCGATAGAGATGAATGCACTATCAGAGACAAATCTAGAAGATTTCAGCTAATAGGAAAAGGTGTCAAGGAAGTACGCTTGTACCAAATGCTAGCTGCAGTACCAGATTTTCATGTCATGTCAGCTCAACCACAATAGATGCCACTATCCGCAAAATGGCACAAGAGATATGGACATGTCAATTTCAAAAGCTTGCTAGATCTCAGGAATTAGAATATGGTAATCAGGATTCCAAAGCTACAGTTTCTTGGAACAATTTGTGAAGCATGCTGCTTCAGCAAACAAAAGAGAACCAATTTTGGCAGAAGCATCTCTCGAGCACGAGGTATTCTTAATTTGATACATACAAATGTATGGGGTTATGACCAGACCCGTAGCATCAATAGTTCACTTTACTACTTGACTTTCATCGACAACTACAACAGATATTGTTGGGTCTACTTTCTAAAAGAGAAATCTAAAGTGTTTTCCTGATTTCAATAATTCAAAGCCATGGTAGAAAACCAAACAGGCAAAAAGATCAAAGTCATGAGATCAGATAGAGGAGATGAATACATGTCTTCAGCATTCATGACCTTTGGAAGAAGTCACGGCATTTGAAGACAATTCACTTGTGTAGATACTCCTCAGCAAAATGCAAGAGCTGAAAGAAGAATGGTACTTTAGCAGACAATGCTAGAGCAATGCTTAGTGAGAAGCATCTTTCGAATCAGTATTGGGCAAAAAAAATAGCCACTACAAACTATTTGCTTAATCAGATTCCTACCAAACCGATACAGGGTATGACACCTTATGAAGCATTCACTGGACATAAGCCACACATTGGGCATCTTCGCATATTTGGTTGCATAGCATATGCCTACATACATGATGGCCATCATACATGTGAAGTCATGCAAATGCATCATGGTTGGCTATAGTGAAGAAATCAAAGTAGTACAAGTTGTATTATCCCATCAACCGCAAGGTCATTATCTATAGAGATGTAATCTTTGAAGAGGAATCATAATGGAAAACCTCAAACACACAGGAGATAGATTCACCGATTTCACAGTCATCTACAGAAGAGATTGATGAAGAAGAGCAAGAATTTCCAGAAACACTCTAAGTAAAGCCACAACAGCTCAGATGGTCTACCAGGAAAAGCAGACCACTAGCCAGATTGACATATGCTCAGAAAGGCAAAGCAATTCAGGTTGAAACCACCAACTATGCTCTTATGACTACCATCATGGCTATAGAAGAGCCAGTGTACTTCGAAGATTCAATAAACAGGAAAGAAGGCCATAGCAAACAAATGGGTATACAAAGTGAAGTACAATCCAGATGGAAGTATTCAAAGATACAAAGCCACACTAGTTTTCTGTATAGTTCTTGATATCACTAGCGACACTCAGTAGATGGAATGTGTACTAGCTCAATGTCAAGAATGCATAAATCTCAATGGTTATCTAGACGAGGAAGTCTACATGCAACAACCAGCAGGTTATGTTGAGCCAAGAAAGGAGAATAAGGTTTGCCATCTTAAGAAAAGTTTCTATGGCTTAAATCAAGCACCTAGAAGTTGGTACAGTAGAATTGACAAATATTTTGCTGATTTGGGATACATGAAATCCAATGCAGATCATACTCTCTACTACAAAGTTCAAGCGGAAGACATTACTATTGCACTTTTGTACGTAGATGATCTGATTGTAACCGGAATCAAGGATAGCTTCATCAAAAAACTAAAACAAGACTTACCTGCAGAGTTCGACATGAAAGATTTTGGACTTATGCACTATCGTCTTGGAGTTGAGTTTTGGATAGATTCAGACAGCACCTTCATGAGTTAGCTCAAGTATGTTGACTGTCTCCTGAAGAAGTTTCATATGGCAGATTGCAAGCTTGCAGCCAGCCACTCCCATGGAACCATGGACGATTTTTTCAACTTAGTTTCGTTAGGAAGCTAAATTTTAATATTGGCATCAAAAGTTTGTATGCCCTAATAAGAACAAATGTTTGAAACATTCGCTAGGATTTGAAACTTATATGCTTTCTCTATGCTTTAAAAAAATAAAGTTTCACTAAGATTTACATTTTCCCTTCAAAATTCAAAAGGAAAAATAGAAAAAAGTACTACATTCTACCAATAAAGAAGCTAGCAAGATTTGGATGCACGGCCAAATCCTTTGAGACCTTGGTGACTTCTTTCAAAGCACTAAGAAGATTTGGTTGTGGCGTTCTTTCAAACTTGGGGAGATTTGGTCGTGTGGCCAAATCTTGTAGGCTTCTTTCAAAGCACTAGGGTATGGAGAGTTTTGGCCGTGCAACCTCCTCTTGCATGCTTCTTTCAAATCACCAGGTTCTAGGAGATTTGGCCGTGTGGCCAAATCTTTCAAAGCATTAGGGTTTGGGAAGATTTTGCCACGCTGCCAAATGTTGCTAGCTTCTTTCAAATCATTAGGAAGATTTGGCCACATGGCCAAATCTTCTTTCAAATCACTAGGAAGATTTGGCCACATGGACAAATCTTCAAACGTTAAATCTAAAAATTGAAAATCCAAATTTTAAAATTTTAAATTTAAAGTTCAAAATTCAAAATTCAAAATTTAAATTAAAAAGTTCAAATTTGAAATTTCAAAATTCAAATTTCAAGTTTCAAGTTTCAAATTTTGAAATTCAAATCTAGAGATCCTACTTTCAAAAAAATCATACATGCTTTTCATGATTCACGCTATTACACTTTAAAATCATACTATTACTTTAAAAGCAAACCAGAAAATCTAAAACTATTAAAAAACCAAAACTTTAAAAGGCAAAGCTAAACAAACCTTTTAAACCAAGCATAAAAAGTAAACCTATGAGAAGGAATTGAATTCATCTTCATGGGGGATCAAGTGCTAGGCTCACCTTGTTCTCTCCCTTCCTAGATCTCAAATGTGTAACTAGGGTGGTTTGAGAGCCTTAGGACAATGTCTTAGATGGGGTAGTTCTTGGAAAACACTCCTCCACCCTTGGTTAGCTAATTGCAAGCAAAAAAGTTCAAAACTATGTAAAAATAAGAGGTCTCGGGAGGCTCCCCATCCCAGTTTTGTCCTAACAGTGTGTACTTAACTATGTAGGCTTTAAACTTCCATTACCAATTCAACTCTCCATAGACTCCACATCCAATAGTTGGATGAGAGTTGGATTAAAAAGAGGTCTTTTTTTTTTTCCTTTATTTTTTTGCATTACATGCTTTTGGGGGGATTGCTCCTTCCCCCCAAAGCATTCTTTTTTGGGGGGATTTCTTCTTCCCCCCCAAAGCATGCTTTTTTTGGGGGGTGTTGTCTTCTTGCTCTTAATCTTGGCTTGCTTCTCAGGTTTCCTTCAATCGACGAGGCTTCTTGGGTAGGCGCAAAGGACAAGACAAATCTATTTCTTCTTCACAGCCCTCAATGAGGCTTCTGTCTCGTCAACAATAGTTTGGAGCTTCTCCTTTTTCGTTAATCTTCCCACTTGCTCCTCGCTTCTGCCATGATAGTCTCCTCCTACGATCGCTCTTTCTCGCAAGTTCTTTCTCGGGCGAGTGCTTCTTGTCTTGTCCTTTCCTATCGTCGACAGGGTCCGTTCTATCTCCAAACGAGATCTCACTAAATAATGGTCCAGTAAGTCGAGGATTTCATCGATGGTCTCCCTGTTGGGTGAGGCATATCACCTGCTCCAGAAGTTGGAGTAACAGCCAAAGCAATCACACCCAAAGGTGGGTTTATGAGTTGTAGCACTTGACTTGGAAGACGCAGTAGTCTTCCAGGGTTTCGAAAGGGATTTACCCGAAATCCCCTCTTGACGCTTCTCTCTCCTGGTACAGCTACAGATCCACTCCTCTCCTGGATGAAATCCTCTCTTGACGCTATAGCTACTCTCTCTATAGCTCCTACGATTGCTTGAAATCCAAAGAGCACAAGCTCACAAACAACAATGGCTACTCAATCATCCAAGTAAGAAAACGAAAGAAATCAAAAGTGTACCTAATTCATGCATGTTCTCCATTTTTTCCATTTCAGAACACCACGATTTGAAAGAAAGAGTCTTGTAAAAGTAGGAATCTCGAAGTGTGATTTGAAAGTAGGGTCTTTAGTATATGATTTGACTTTCAGATCTTGAAATTTGAAATTTGAATTCTGTATCTAAGATTTTGAATTTTGAATTTTAAATTTTGAATCTAAGATTTTGAATTTTTCAGATTTGAAAAGATTTGAATTTTAAATTTTAAATGGGGAGATTTGGCCATACAAGGTTTGGCCATACGGCCAAATCTCCCTAGAGCTTGGTGATTTGAAAGAAGCTATAAAGATTTGGCATCACAACTAAATCTTCCTAAACCTTGCTGCTTTGAAAAGATTTGGCCATACAACCAAATCTTCCTCGACACTCATGATTAGAAAGAAGATAGCAAGATTTGGCCGCATGGCCAAAGTGATTTAAAAGAAGTTAGAAAGATTTGGCATCACAACCAAATCTCCCCAAATCCTGCTGCTTTGAAAAGATTTGGCCGCATGGCCAAATCTCCCTAGACCCTTGTGATTAGAAAGAAGCTAGCAAGATTGGCCGCATAGCCAAATCTCCCTAAACCCTCGTGACTTATAAAAAGCTAGAAAGATTTCGCATCGTAGCCAAATCTCCCCAAACCTTAGTGCTTTGAAAAGATTTGGCTACACGGCCAAATCTCCCCAAACCCTGGTGCTTTGAAAAGATTTGGCCGCATGGCCAAATCTCCTCAAACCTGGTGCTTTGAAAAGATTTGGCTGCATAGCCAAATCTCCCCAAACCTGGTGCTTTGAAAAGAATTGGCTGCACGACCAAATCTCCATAGAGCCTTGTGATTAGAAAGAAGCTAGCAAGATTTGACCGCACACAAATCTCCCCAAACCTTGGTGCTTTGAAAATATTTGGCCCTCCATAGACCCTCGTGATTAGAAAGAAGCTAGCAAGATTTGGCCGCACGGCCAAATCTCCCTAAACCTAAGTGATTTAAAAGAAGCTAGAAAGATTTGACTGATTTGAAAGAAGCTAGCAAGATTTGGTTGCACAGCCAAATCTCTCCAGACCCTAGTGCTTTGAAATAAGCCCACAAGATCTGGCCACAAGGCCAAATCTCCCCAAACTTTGATGCTTTGAAAGAAGCCCATATGATTTGGCCACACATCCAAACCTCCCCTTCCAGTGCTTTAAAAGAAGCCCATAAGATTTGGCCGCACGGCCAAATCTCCCTAGTGTGGCCAAATCTCCCTAGAATCTAGTGCTTTCTCAAATCTACTACTATGTTTAGTGTCAATTCTAGATTCTATTTCAGATATGTTTATCGATAATGTGTTTTGTCTAACATTAAAGATTATAAAGATGATAGTTTGTATATTGATTGGGTTTTTTACAGGAAAGACACAAATGTGAAGAAGGTTGAGAAAGTTGTAAGTGGATTTGGAGAAAAAAGCATACATTGGTACTTTGACATATATAGTATTGAGGGAGCACAATTGACACGAGTTTACTTATTTGTTTTGTTACCTAATAAAAGTGCATACACTTTTGTTGGACCGGTACATCGAATCACTAAAGATGTGGTTGGAAAAGAGGGAGATATTGGATTGTTGATCATTATAAATCAAAATAAGAAGTTTCTCTTGGATCCCAGCAATTATGAAGCATCTCGTATGAAGTCTGATGTATGAAGTCTGATGTAGATGACAACATGCACTCAAGAGGCTGGATAAGTGTTGAATCGATTGTATTGACACACTGACAACAATCATTGAATCATATCACAAAGTTTCAGCAACATTAAAGAAGCGTAAGAGTGGGGAAGGAACAAAGAAAGGAAAGTCGACTATGGTTCAAGCACCAGGTGGTAGCAGACAAGGGGCAAAGAAAGGAAAGCTAACTATAGTTGATGTACCACAAGAAGGAACACCTCCAGAGGGTATGCTAGCAGTTGTGGAAAGAAGCAGTGGTAGTGAATTGGAGCCAAGTGGAAAGGTCATAGGAAAAAAAGGGCAAAAGAAACCATCAGGCTTGGTGGAATATGAAAAATACTACCCATTCGGGTTGCATGCAACATTTCCAATTCCAGTTGCAAGATGTCAAAAAGCTCCTCCAAGCTATGTATATAGAGGGTTGAACAAAGAGCATGTGGAGAAGCTTGCTACGGATTTCGGTTATAACTCTAGGCCTCCTGCTGCTGTAGCGGATTTAATGCCTTTCAATCCTAAATGAAAAGCAGCCCCTGGAAAGGGTAGATAAGAAAGATATAACCAAGTGCCACTACTGGATACTATCTGGACAACATTCAATATATGCTGCTAAAATATTCACATCTAATGATGATAACAGCACGGCCCAAAGAAAGAACTACTACCGCACCCGCCAGGCGAGGATTGTAGTGAATTGTCCCACACGCTATTGTGTGGAGATATCAAAGATGGCAAACCTAGAGTCTCAAAATATCTTAATACAATCTCCATACATTGATATACTTAAGTAGGTGAGGGGACAATGGATTCTCTTTAATAGACCCAAGAAATCACAACAAGGGCTTGCAAAAGGACATCCAGATCGTGAGAATTGGGATGTAAATACAGATTTTAATTATGAATCATTTTTTACAAGTCTTTTTTTTTAATTATTGCATTCTAATGGATTCATATATTTTGCAGGCATTAATTGACACTGGCAAGGTAACATTAGGCAATAGCTTTACCACGAAGGATGTACATATGATAATCACAAGCAATGCCATTTATGATGGTTGGATCTCCATCCTTGAGGATTACATTGCATGCAAATATTCACAAGATGGAAAATGCCGTAGGCAACCCACAGTCTTAATGTTTAGATGCTTGCATGGATTGAGTGATGATCAAATTGGTCAAATTCAAAATGACATTAAGGAAGGTAGAGTAGTCATAGCTAAAACAAAGATTGATGCCATGATTCTTGATATTGAAGGACGAGCTATGCAGATCAAGAGAGATGCTGCACTACAAGAAGAACTTTATATGTTTATATCGGCAGAACGGCCTTCTTTAATGTTAAAAAATTGGGATGAGTGCAGATTACATTTTAAAATTACTCCAGAATTGTATCATCGGATTCGTGGTTGCTATGACTCATGGTTAAAAGTGAAGCTTCAACAGGGCAAGGAAACTCCACCATTGCCTGATGCTGCAAAGGGGTATCTGAGGTGGATTATGGGACAAAGTGAAGGTGCAAGTCATGGACCGAATTCCACCCGGCCTTGGAGGTTCTACACATTCGGTTCAAACATGGAGGGAATGGAATTTATACATAATGTGTACCAAGAGCCAATGGCAATAGGGGTTGCCTTTTTGGATGTAATGTATGGACCAAGCAGAAGTAGAAATTAGAATGAGGATCGCTTTAAGTGTTTGTTGAAAAGCTTGATGACAATCGCTTCTCCCCTAGTGCAATTCCTTCTTGTGGTGTTCTTGACCATGGATCATGTATCATGTTTGAAGAATGCATTAAATAAGACATGCCAACAATATAAAATACATTTCGGTTGCCTTAATTTTGAAACTACATATATATTTGTCACTGGATCTATGGATGGCTTAATTGCCTGTGTACTGGTAAGCAAGGAAAAGCATTTCAACGATATTGAGTGCTATACCAATGCACAATGTAAGCCATCAATATATATTACAGATGAAAAATATGAAAAATCAAGTGGTGCAGAAGAATCAGGTGATGAGGATGATTATGACGAGGATGATGATGATGAATTTGACATTGAATTGTCCTTGAAAAGAAAATGTTCAAGTATCATGAAAGACATGATCATGGGTTTCTGTCGAGAAGATGAGTATGTATTGGACTTGTTCTCTGAGGGGCTTGCTGCAATAGAGTCTCTTTCTTGTAAGAGGCGTGTTGTTTCAGTTGTTGAGACTTATGAGGAGTTGGCAAAGGTTGAAAGTATATGTTGCACATATGCCTATAGTAATCATGAAATTCGACAATGGGCTGGCTTGCAAGAACCAATATTGGCAATAGAGGGGGTACCAAAAGAAGATGATACAACTGAAGGTGGAGGGGATAAAGAAATTGATACCATACCAGGACAAAAAGAGCTTCAACCCTTAAATGAAGAGCAGCGTGAGCATTTACAAAAACACGCTTCAAAGTTTTGGGAAACAGAAGAGGAAGCAACAGGTCCTTGAAATTGTCCTTTTATATGGTGTTCGTGTTTTCCATATGTTATCTTGCTATATTCTCCATATGATGTATTAATTTTGTTCCAAAGATCTTTTAATATTACTTGGAAATTTCTTCTATCTCATTGCCATAATTCAAACATTCATATGTATTCTTGAATATATTTAATTTTATATATTTCATGAAAAGATGTGTTTGCATGTTGTAATACCTTCGGAGTGTGATACACATCCAAATTTATTTATGAGTTCATAAATGTTAAAAAGTGTGTTGAGTCTTGATCATGATAAATGAATTAGTGTAAATTGTTGTCTCTATCCTTATTCACTTCATATGAATGCTCAAATATGTTTTGGCCGCTTGGCCAAATCTTTTCTTAGTGGGAACACTCGGGCAATGCTAGATAATGTTGGACTCCACTCTATCTATTATGCAAAGGTTTTTGGCATTGTAAGGATATGTAGTTTTGGGGATTAAAATAACTTGAAAGGGTATAGATTCAACAACTTTAGGGGGTATACTAAGCATATGAACATGAATGCTTTTTTTTTTTTAGTATTCCAATCTTGTTTTGAAAAAGAAAAACATGAATGCTTTCACACAAACAAATTGCATTGAGAACACACAACCTAAAGTTTGACAATTTGGTTTTCCATCTCAATCTTCAATTTGTTTCTACTTATGAATTTTATTTCCTTGTTTATCAACAGATATTGGCCATCTCAATTTCACATCGCTAGAAGCATTGCCTGTACATGTGACATCTGATCCAATGATTTGTTATGTGCCTAATTTGAACATTAACATGCAAGTTCCAAGCTCAACATGGTTGATTGAAAATGTTGAGGATGCAATGTCTAGAGTTAATGTTCCATTGACAAATGTGGATGCAAGCTTAGAAGGTAAAGGAGAAGATGCAATGTCATTGTATGAAGCCAAGGTGCAGGAAGAAATCTTAGAAGGTAAAGGAGAAGACATAATGTCACCCTCAGAAATAATGTCAAAAGAGGTGATAACAAAAATAAGACTAGCAGTGATAATAGATTTGAAAGGTTTATTGCTCGAGCGTTGTTTTTTGAAGTCAAATAAACATATGAGCTTGCACAATGGGAAGCATTGGCTTGTTCTCCATCCTGGGTGTTTAAAGTTTCTACAATGGTTGCTCGATCACTACCATGTTGGCATTTGGTCCACTGGAGGAGAAAAGGGCATGGTGGACACTTTGGAGCACCATGTTAACAGAAAGTTTTATTTCTTCATGGTTTGGGGTGCGATGGCATGCCACAAGCATACAAAGAGTAGAATCATTTGACCAGATAGGATGAATGTGGAAGCAGAGTTTAAACCATTAATGAGAGTGTGGTGTTGTTTTAAAGAGGAATGCAAGCTAGCAAGAACAGTGTTCTTACACGGGTTGTGTTAATCCAGCAAAAAATTACATTTTCCCTACAAAATTTGATATAGATTGTGGTGATTCTAGTTTGCTTCATGAGTTATTACCGTACCTACAGATGCTAGATGATGCAGTAGATGTGCGCAGTGCCATCTCTTCTAACAGATTTGGTCAAGCTCCGATTGTCAAAGGGCATGATATGTTCTATTATTTTCAACCAGTGATCCTTGAATTCAAAGAAAAAAACAAAGAATTTCTCGAAAGGATGAATGTCAAATCTCATATGTCTACTCGTAGTTCAAAAAAAGACATAGAGAAAGGTATTACTTCACCTATAACCAAAACTAGAGTGAGAGGGACTTGTCCTACTACAAGAAGTATGGTGCATGCTCAACATGTTACATTGAATGAAGGGGAAGAATGCATGCTAGGAAAAATTATCAAAATGGGGCCATTGAAAGATAGTGAGGCAAAATGCTTTGCTATGGTTCTTGGATGCAAGGAAAGGGGAATCACTGCCGATGCTGCAAGGGCATTCTTAGCCAACTTGATTCGATTTTATTGCATAGACAACCCTTAGGGAATGTGAGTGATCTTGTTAATTAGAGTTGCAAACACAAATGCTCAGCTAAAACATTTGTACCTAAATTCTGATTTATATTTGGACACTATTTGGTTAGATTCGATTTGCAAAACATTGTTTCAATTTGTTTTGTGAAAGAATTAATAGACATTGAGTTAGTACCTTGTCCAAAAAATGCTATGTGCTTTGTGATGTGAGTTTGTATTCCTCCACTAAAAGAATGTTTCTTTGATTTTAAACATATGATAGGTGTTGCAGATTGTCCTGAAAAGTTGAAGAGCTATCTTATTACAAATTTTGATCCTGCATCCAATGGCTTATGGAAACATAAATTGCCCATACCCATTGAGCACATGTTCGAAATGAATGGCATCCATTATGAAGTAAAGAAATCAACAATACCTGGGGCAGGATATGGTCTTTTTGTACATACGAGCATCAAGAAGAAACAAGATTTGATGGTATATAATGGTCCAAAGTATGATTATGATACTTGGATATCTCTCCTCAAGTTTTTCCCAAGGATAAAGACTTATGGAATGTTTGAAGATCCATTCATAGAGCCATTGACAGATGTGAAATGTATTGTGGGAGATGTATTGTATGGAAACATTGCTCAATATATAAATAGCTCAATGTATTATAAAGAAAGAACAAATGTTATATTTGTATACATCCCTAAACTACCACCTTGGGCTCAAAAGTCACAAGGAAATTTGAGTGCCCATGGCTACATTACTGTGCAAACCATAAAGGATATCTCCTTCGGAGATGAGCTACTTTGTGAGTATGAATACTAGTATGGAATTGTTAATGATTATGTTAAATGATGTGGTGCGAAATTGGCTATATGTCAATGGTTTTGATTACATTTAGTACAAGAAAGCAATTTTAAAAAAGGTTTTTATCAAGACCATGTCTCTGAGTTTCATGAGCTCTATTGTGATGGAGAGTTTCATGAGCTCTATTGTGATGGAACGGTGTTTTTAAACACCACATTTATATGATGGATGTCAAAGCTCTACCATAATCCTATTGCTGCATATGTCAATACTGCAATTTATCAATATAGAAACATATGCATTTGACATTAATTTGATACATCTAATATACCAAATAAAAATTGACAATTGTTGTAAGTTTAATTTTGTTTTTGAAGACCACATTTATATGATGGATGTCAAAGATCTATAACAATCCTATTGCATATATCAATACTGCAATTTAATTTACTCCAATGAATCTTCCTAACACAACATCTATAAATTGGCTTTTGTTTGTGGTTTCGATGCATATGAAACAACAAACATCTTTCTTTCACTAGCAAATCAACAAATGTTTTGGCCATGGAGCCATGTTCACATCTATTAAGGCCTTTTGCCATAGCGACATACGGAAGATTTTTGCTTGGGTTTCTAGGAATTGGGAAAGTATTGTGCATTGAAACTTGGGTCCTCAATGGAGCTAATGTTTCAATAAAAAACATCAAATTTTACTTTTGAAGTGACTATATTTTATTTTGTGGGAATTGGGGATTTCCCAAATTCTCTAATATAGTGTTATAGATGACATGCATGTTGTAGGTCACTGAGAAACAACCAAACCTCTATGTCAAGGTCTTCTGCATTTTGAGTTACGCAACGCACCACTTTGCATTGGAACACCCTGGGTTACCAGTTGCCATGGATGATTCGTGAAAGAGAACCAAACTTGCAAATGGGTGAAATGCAAGTGAGAGAACTAGGAGGAAAAGTTGGAATGCAGGCAACAAAGCCCTTTTAGGCAAGAAAGATGCCTTGGGTTATCTATTGCCATGGATGGAAGGGGGACGAAAGCAAGCAAGAGAACTGGGAGGGAAAGCAAGAGAATCCTAGACTTGAGAAAGCACATTTGAATCGTTGATTCATACAAGCTAGAAAACTAGTTTAGGAGGGAATTTGAAATTCACATTTGAGTTCGTGATCTTTTTTTAAAATGACTCATTGTTAGGTTTATACAATCATATATCCATAAAGTTTTTTTTTCTCTCTTATTTTGTGAAATTATTTGGTATTTTCTTAATTTTCTAAACATTACATTACCTGTCTTGTGATTGGTGGAGGGTGTTAGATATGCTCAATGCCCCACCCTCCTGGTAACCACCAGTGGTCCAAGGAGCTCAAGTTGTAAGGCCGCCATATGAGAAGAAGCCATGTGTGAGCCCAGGACACTAGATGGATCCTGACTTGCATGTCAGATGGGCTAGGCAGGGTAGGTAAGGTGGTAGCACAACGAGGCACATTGTCTTGATTGTGTGGGAGACCCTTGCTCTTGTTGGGGTCTGAGGGCCAACTGGCCCCCAATAAGGGGGTCCTAGGGGGGCCAGCGGCCCCCCTGGTGGGGGTTCTGGGGCGAAAGCCCTCGAGGCGAAGGTATAGGGAATATTCCTTGAATATTCCATGCATAACTAGTTGGTTCCACCGACTAGGTTGATTGGTCGGCTCCACCGACTACATTGATCTGACTACCACCCTCATAGCTGTAAAGAGGCAACCGTCCCAGTCCATTGCATCATATCAGATCTTCTAGTAGAGATCTTCTAGCTAGTAGCTCTTCACCTAGTATTTTTCTAGATTACCATCTAAGCTCCACTGTGGGAGTGCACGGGTGGACGGAGCCATCATCTGTACTACATCAGTATTGAAGGAAAATTTTGTTCGTCTCTAGTTTGCTATGAACTCTCTCTATTCTTTTTTCAGTTTCTATTCCGCTGCGCCGTGTAATTTAACAGAGAGTGATTTTTCATTTTGGCCAAAAGGCCCCAAAATGAGTTCCCTTTTTTCCTAATGAGCAAAAGAGAGAAAGAGAAATAATGAAGAAAGAAAGTAGGAGAAAGAGAGGAGGAGAGAAAAATGGAGAAAAAGAAGAGAGGAAAAGAGAGAGAGAGTAAGAGAAGAACAAAGAAAGAGAGCAAGAGAGAAAAGAGAGGAAACGAGAGTAAGAGAGAGAGAGAGGAAGAGGAAGAGACAGAAAGAAGAAGAAAAAAGAAGAGAGGAAAAGAGAGGAAAAGAGAAAGAGAAAGAGAGAAAACTTGGGAAAAGAGAGGAAGAGAGTAGGAGAAACAGAGAAAAGGGAGGAAAAGAGAGAAAGAGACGGAAAGAAGAGAACAAGAAGAAAGAAGAGAGAGGAAAAGAAAGAAAGATAGTAAAAGAGTAGGAGAAAGAGAGAAAACTTGAAAAAAGAGAGGAAGAGAGTAGGAGAAAGAGAGAAAAGAGAGGAAAAGAGAGGAAGCCAGGAAGAGAGAAAAGAGAGAGGGAAAATAATAGAAAACAGAGGAAGAGAGAAGAGAGAAAGGAAAAGAGAGGAAGAGGAAAGAGAAGAAGAGAGAAAAGAGAGAAACTTGACTAGGAGAAAGAGAGAAAGAGAGAAAGAGAGGAAAAGAGCAGAAAGAGGAAGAGATGAAAGAGGAAAGAGAGAAATACATGAAGAGAGAAAGAGAGGAAAAGAGAGAGAGAAAGAGAGAAGAGAAGAAAGAGGAAGAGAGAAGAGAAGAGAAGAGAGAGAGAGAGAGAGAGAGAGAGAGAGAGAGAGGAAAGGGGAAGAGAAGAAAGAGGATAGAGAGAAAGAGGAAGAAAGAAAGAGAGGAAGAGAGGAAAGAGAGGAAAAGAGAGAGAGAGAGAGAGAGAGAGAGAGAGAGAGAGAGAGAGAGAGAGGAAAAGAGAGAAAAGAGAGGAAAAGAGAGGAAGAGAGTAAGAAAAAGAGCGAGACAAAAACAGAGGAAGAGTGAGAGAAAGAGAGAAAGAGATGGAGCGAGTGAAGGGAGATAAGGGCTCTACACCCATCACATTCGCTAGCACGTAAGGCACTAGCAAATAACCATTACAACATAAAAATAAAATAAAAAGAAAGTAATGTAGAACTTTCATACCTAGAGCTGAAGAATATGAGGCGACCTAGAAGCAAAAGAGAGAGGTTTTGATCGGCTCCCCTATAAAATAAATCAAACACCTCTCTTTTTTTTAAAACCAGTGTAGGTGAAGCAAAAACTATTGGGAGCAACAAAGCAAGGGAATGAAGCAACTTTGCAACGGAAATCCTTACTATAGGCAAGCAACTAGAGCAAAAAAAAAGCAAACAACCAAAACAAGAGGTATAGTTTTTCTCTACATCTTCCTATTTCTTATGGTTCTTCTTAGAGGAAAGTGAAAGGGCATTGTGAGGGAAAGTAGAGTAACTTGAGGAAAAGTAGAGGAAAACACAGCAAACAAATAACTTAGAAAGCATAAATTTTGAAAAGAAAGAAAGAGAAGAGAAGCACATACCTTGAAAGAAAGGGAGCAAGAGGTTTGTTGCAAGACCTAGAGGTGGAGATGGAGATTCATGGAAGGATGGAGAAGTGAGAGGTGGGGAGGGAGCTTTATCTATAGGGATGCAAAACAAAGTCAAATGGATGGTGAAATGTGAAAAACAGCTAGCAAAATAGAGTCATAGGAGAGAGAAGCATGGGCACATAGATTTGGCTATTTTTGCCAGAAAATTGCCATTAGATATATATTGATGGTTGTAAATGCACATCGTCGGTATCTCGTCGGTATATACTGACACTTATCCATCGATATGTATGAACAAAATATGGCTTTCATCAGTATATAGTGATGGATAGGGGGTTTGGCAACATGTTGACAAAAATAGGGTCTGAAGTCAGTATATACTACCTGAACAAGGAACTTTCCTAAAATTGATGGATGCTTGGGTGATTTTTGACTCTTTTGGTCTTGACTTGGCTTTTTTGTTGTGGTTTTGGACGTGTGCAGATGGCGAGGATGAGTGGAAGCTCTTTGAAGAAGGGGCCAAGGCTTGAGAGCACATACTAGCTTAAGGAGAGGTTACCTTGTCCTTACACACATTGCAAGTGAGAAGTTTAACATCAGCACAGTATTGTCATCCAGCATATGCAAGCATATGAGGAGTCACCAAAAGTACCACCGATTGTTGGTGGAGCTAAAGGATTATCGATAAGTCAATGGCATTTGAGTCCATGATCAATGGTATTTGAGTTCACAATCACACTAACCTTGTATTTATGCAAAACCATTCTACAAGATGAGGAGGGCAACGAAACATATGCACCTACACTCTTGGAGCCTATGAACAATCTCCTTGATGTGCCAAATGATGACAAGGGTATGGTGGACATGATGGATTCTATTTAAAAATAGAGGCACGATGTCGCATGTGCATGTGATGTCCGAGTCTGAGACCGTGGTGTGGGAGTTGCAATCAACACTCTTGTATGATGGTACTCGGATGTCAAAACTATGGGCTTGCTTCTTGATCTTAAATTTGCAAGTATGGTTGGTCAGACACAATTGTGTCGGCTTTAATTATTTTAATAGTTACTAATATCTCATTCTTTTAAAGTATGGTTGGTTAAACACAAGTGTGTCGGCCTTAATGAGGTTAGCGCATATCGATTGATGTTTGGATATTTAATTGTTTTAGTAGTTACTAGTATCTTATTCTTAAAGTTTTTAATTGCAACAGGTTGCCCCAAAAGATGTTTCCTGCTCCAAATACCATGCCCACATCAAAGTGTGTGGCAAGGGGCCCCCGAACTCGAGGCCACAAGGGCTGAACATATCCTTGGAGGGCTCCCAAAAAATTTTAATATGGTCTGTAGAGATTCCATTCCAGGACACTATATGGCCCAGGATGACACCATGTTTGACCCAGAACTAGCACTTAAGAGAATTGAGGGATATGTGGTATAAGCGGCATTTCTCGGGGATGTGATCCTGAGGTACTTCAAGTGGTCATCCCACTTCGAGTTCACGTAGATGTCATCTACGAAGACTTCCATGCATATGTTGTCTGAGAGACTTCCAAGAAGTCTCTCAAATACTCTTTGAATACATCGATCATCATCCGTTGGAAGGTAGCAAGGGCATTGGTTAATCCGAATATCATCACCCTAGCTGTTATACACCCCATTCAGTTGTGAAGGCAGTCTTATGTTGATCTTGTGGGGTGATCGACACTTGGTTGTAACCTGAAAATCCATCTAGGAAGCTATATGCCTCTTTTCCATGGCTACCCTTTCTAGAACATGTTCCATGAATGGCAAGGAGTAGTGGTCATGTCTTGTGGCAACCAGCAATAACCTTTTTCAAATCCACACATGCCCTGATTTTTCCATTTTTCTTTAGGACTACCATGATAGGTGATAGCCAGTCCGTATGCTCAATCTCATAGATGAATCCTACGTCTATGAGTTTCTAGATTTCTTCCCTCATTATGAGTGTGTATTTAGGATTCATGGGGTAGAGGCATTGCCGTACTAGCCTGGCATCATCTATCATTGGGATTGTGTGCTACACTACTATGATAGGCACCCTTTTCATGCCAGTGTACTTCCAGGCCATGCAGTCCTTGTACTTCTTTAGGAGAGCTATTAAGGCATTCTCCATGTTGGGGGTGAGGTCATCGGTGATGAATACGAGTTGTGGGTCCTACCCTTCTAGGGCTAGGTTTACCTCCTTGATCGGGGCTGGCCCATCATACCCTTGAGAGCAATTATCCTCTTGAGACCTTTTGGCCTGTTGGTTTAAGATCTTACGATCCTTAATCGTATAGGCCTTGTAGTGGGCTGGTACCTACCGTAGGTCCTCTTTATCTTCAATTTCCTCTATCTCTACTAGAGCAGTGCTCCTTTTGGCCTTAGCTTTACCTTTGGATATAGGGGATTTTGGATCTGAAGGGGGCTCTTCCATTGTGCTTACAGAGCTGACGGGGGTGGTTACCCTACTTGCCTTGTTTCTCCAGTTGGAGGAGAACTCGTGGTGAGCAGTTGTGGCACCTATGTAGGACAGCCAGTGATTTTACCCTCACAGATCCCTTACTTACCTCTTAGAGTTCGAGCATGTTACATTCTTAGGGGAACCACTACAGTCAGTAGACCCTTGAGCTCTGGAGTGGTGATCTGAAACCCTACTCTTTCTGGGACATCTATATTGTCTAAGATGTGCATCCAAAATCTACGAGAATTCTACCTCGAGGACAGGTGCACACCAAAAGTCATCAAACTCCTTCTCATCCTCTTCCTTGTCACAAGGTCGGAATAGCTTTATAGAGGTGGTTCGAGCGGTGGTGTCAGACTCAACAGCAAAGAGGTGTCCTGACAAAGGGTGGGCCTTGTAGGTGTGCAAGTCCACTCTCATGGTTTGCTCCTCGTGCCGCAAGTAGATGTTATCATTACACCAGTCATGCATGAGTCTAGGCATTCACAAGAAGGGCCTGCCTAGGATAGCTTCATGTCCTGGCTGTCGACTGAAGTCCATGACCATGAGCTTGATGGGGTACGTGAATCCAAATACCTTAATGTTTATGCCAGTCAACACTCCCAGGGGTTCGGCAGTTCCCCCATCGGCTAACTTTACTACCAGATGGGTTTGCTCGAGTGTGGGTTTTCCCCATTTCACCCAGCATTCCTTGGTGCAGACACTCACTCCTTCCCCCCCATCCAGGATGGTTTCAACCTTCTAGTTTTGATAGACTATGGGGATAGAGGCATTCATGTCATCACCCTCAAAGTACTAGCCTAACTTGTTGATGGGAACCTTAGGTAGGTTCTACCCCTTTTCTAGAGTCAATTGGTTAGGCTTAGGGCTGCTGGTAGGGGCTGGAGGTAAGAATGACTTATTCATCCAATTGGACAGATCATGCCATAGGATGGGATTTCCTCTTAGCAGGGAAGCGATCGACATTTTCACTTCTGTCGATAGGAAGGCAGCCAACCGCAGCACTGTCGTAGGGCTCTAGTGAAGCTTCTTCCTCCATGGACAACATGTCCTTGAAGCCATACAGGTCTCCTTCCTCCTGGAGGTTATGCAACACTGGGTCTTCCTAGAACATCTTCTGCATCAGATCCAAAGCTTCTAACTGCTGCCCGAAGCTAAGGTGTTCCTCTTCCTCCACCCTCTCTGGTACCTTGAACGATTTTGCCCCTCAGTGGCCCATCAGGTGGGCTAGATGAATAGTATCTGATCCCCTACTGGCCTTTAGTCGATGCTCGAACTTCTCTTGGCAATCCCGTACCAAGTTTTGGGCATCTTTTAGGTCTCCTTATAGGAGGGTGAGGGTGCTAGGCCTTGGTCCTGCACTAGTTTGTTCAGCTTTGGGATTAGGGGCACTTCAAGGTCACCCTGGGTGGAAGACTATTCGAAAGCAAAGGAGGTGGCAAGAGTAGCTGTCTCCTCATCAAAACCGTCCTGGATGAGCACCCGGTCGGATCCATCACTTACTCGAATGGCCTTCATGGACCGGGTTAGGGGATGTGGGGGAATCTCGAGGTGGGCAATGGGGATCCTTTACCCTTCCTTTTGAGCTTCCTCATTGCTTTGCCTAATGCCTTGGCTTGCATCCTCGTGATGACGTGTAGTGGCATTGTGGCCACATGGCCCTATTCGATGCTAAGCAGATTAAGGCCGGTGCTCTTTGGCAAGATGATTGGTGTGGTTGGTCTCCTCGTGGGATAGTCCTGGAATAGATGCTCAGTTCCACACCCCACACATAAGGGGGTGGGGTTAGTCATGGCTGGGGCAGCAGGGGTACGATCCCTATATGGCCAATCCTTCAAGAAGTGTGGGCCCTAGTATTTGAAACAAGACACCAGAGGGTTTGAAGTACCTTGGTAGGGGCATTCACTTGCTCTATGGGGACCCTGGAAGGTGTAACATTGGAGTGGGGGTCTCCGAGCAATTGAGTTTAGATCTCTTGCCCTTGCATTTAGGGGGGCAGTCTGGAATATGGGGACCTGTTGATCCTCTGGTGGGAGGTAGTGGATCAGGGTGCCACTTCCCTCCTCATAGGGGTAGTAATCATGAGGTCCGTGAGATCCGGGTCCATCTCCTCCCAGTCGTTGGGCAATTCTTCTACCAACACTTGATTGACTGGGGCTATACGAGGTAGTGGGGGCTGTGGACCCAATATGGGTGGTGGTAATGGAGCTTTGTACTAGGGTAGAGCTAGCCACGGGGCCACCTTGAGAGATCTGAGGGTTAGGCAGGACCATTAGGGCCAATGGGGGTCTCATTTGATACATGGGTTGGGGAAGGGACCTTGGAAATCGACATTGGGAGGTTTCATGATTTCCCCACCAATGGCAGTGTGTGCAGTAGAGTGACGGCCTTGCTCTTAGGCACAGGCACTCATTGGAGGGGTGGTTGCCATTGCATACCCCACACCATACATTGTCTCTCCATGGAAACAAGTGGGGGTTGCTTGGCACCTCCTTGGAGGTTCCTGTCCTCCACTGCTGGCCTAGCTGATCCAATAGATTGGAGGCCATCTCGCTCATATCCAAGCCCTTGGGTTCGTTAGTCTCCTTTTTGATTGATTCTACACTCGAGGACCTAACCGATGGAGCTATTTCTGAGGGAGCTGGGGCTTTATCCAAATTCACATTGTCCATCATGTTGTCACATATACAGATGGCCATCTTGCTACATAGATCAAAGTAGGGTTCATCACCATGAGGTGGTCGTGCAGCTTTGGGTCTATCAATCCGATAAGAAAGCGAGGCAACAATCATTCATCGCTCATCTGCTCGTATGGTTTATAGCAGACATTGAGGTGCTTGATCCTGGCAATGTAATACCTTAGGGATTCCTTATCGTTTTGCTTTACACCATACAATTGATTGATCAGGCTTCTCCATTTAGGCTGCTGGAGGCGAACCCCACAATAAAGGCCTTTCTCAATGTCTCCCAATTGATCTTTTATTTTGAGGTGAGAGCCCTATACCATTGGCCTGCTTTGTTATCCAAGCTGAGGCCAAATGCATTGGCCATCTCTAGGTCTCTGGGAGCACCAAAGTCTTCAAAAATATGTTCAAACCGCTCCACGTGGGAGACTGGGTCTCCTTCTCCAAGGAACTTGGTCATGGCTATGGGATGGCTCCTCGAGGGATTCGCATTCCCTGCAGGAAAAACTGGGGTAGGTGGAGGTGGTGTGGCCCCCCTTCTTAGGGCGTTCACCAAGATATGCATTGCCTCATAAGTCAACACTATTTGAGCGGCTAGTTGAGGTGGTGTTGCTATAGGCCTGACGGGGCATAGGGCTCGGGCTGGCCTAGGTGGTGGTCCCCACATATTTGCTAGTATTAGCATTGGAATGGATGTGCCAAGACCTTCATTCATTGGTGCAACCGGTATAAATGGGAAGGGATGGACTCTCGGAGGAGGGGGGTCTTGGGGCATGGGAATGTTAGTTCCATGCAATGGGCAGTAGGGTGGAAACTGTGGTGCCCCATAGTTGACGAAGGCTGGTGGCACCGAGGTTGTTGGAGGTTCATAAGGCACTTCACCTTGAAGTTCCTAGTATCCCCTCGGCTGGGGTCTTGTCTTGAGAATTCCCTCATCCATGGATCTTCATCATCCATGTTTTCCCACTAGGAAGGCCTCGCATAGGCAGAGGGTCCTGGATCGGTGAAGTTCCGTCGAGAGCCTGGCTGCTACTGGCCTTCCCTCCTTGTGGACATGTTGGCAAAGGGGTTCTCCATGTCTGTCGACTCTATTCGGCCTAAGTGGCCAAACATGTTGGAGAATGTACCTCTAAGCCTAGATGCAACCGAAGGTGCAGGTGAGTTGGGAGAGGCTACACTTGTGAATGCAGCTTCCGATGCCCTTGGACCCGAGGAGTCTTGCATCACTTCTTCCAAACTCTCTGTTTCATGAACTAGATAGAGTTTTTGGTCGAGGACCTACTAGCGAGTGGAGGCTTGAGATCGAGCTTTCGGATTCTCAGCTAGGACGGAGGGTGGCTGAGCGTAGCTTAAAGCACTCTCTTTCGACATGGGATCCTTTAGTAAAATCCTTCCAGACCTCAAGTGCATGTGGGATGCCTCTGGCTGAGCACACTCAAGCTGAACTAAGGTTCTTGAATTTTTTAATTCTTTGGCTACCCCAAAGGTATCACGATAGTCAATGGGATAGCTCTATAGCGACGGTCAGAGGGATCCGATATCGCATCGAGAGGTGGAATACGGGTATGACGATGGTAGCGAAGTAAGCGTATAGTGACAATGGCAGAGTACGAATGACACCGAGCGGCAGTATAGATGTATCACGACAATCGGTGGGTAGATCTTGCCACGTGTATGGCAGGATCTTAGGTCAACAAGATATGGATGAAGTGCCGAGTAGCAGTATAGATATCGCGACGGTCGTGGCGATCGACAATCGCATCGGGTGGCGTGATAGGAGTGAAACAACGATCTACAAAATTGGCATAAGGCAACAAGCAGTGGAATCAAATAGTGATGGGTGGCATGATCGACATAAAAAGACGGGCGAAGGGGTGCCAATAAGACCACGGGCATGGGGATAAGTTCACCGCATCGACGGCAGGGTAGTAGACTAGCGATGATCGATGTAATAGCTTTATGGCATCGAGTCAACGGCTGTCAGGTCAGCGGGATAGCAACTCTAACATGCATTTAATTGGGGTAGTGGGTTAGGCCGTGGTCAGAGGTTAGGTCGACGGGATAGCTCTATGGTGCCGAGTCAACAGGGTTTGATCGATGGGATACGGCTAACGCATCGACCAGCAGGATAGCTCTATGGCACCGACTTGGCGAGATAGGAAAACACAGTGTGGCCAACTGATTTTTGATGATTCTTGAAGATTTAGAAGTTTTTGTTCATGTTTTTTTGTGATGGGGGGATGCTAAACTATCTAATCTACCTACTCAATGAAAAAAACTTGAAGAAAAAACACTTTTTGGAAGCCAAAATGCAAATTTTCATGAAGGGTGAGTTCTAAAACACAAAACAAGTTCAAGATTTGGCAAGAATCAACATTTTGGTTTTTTTTTAATGGGATTGGACCTCATACACTCCTTAGCAATCACACCCACTATGTTCCTATCAACTTAAAACACTAAAAAGCATCAAAAACAAGCTCTCAATGCTCCATAATGACTTTTTAACAAGAAAAAACAATTTTCCTACTTGTGTCAATGAATTTGGAAAGATTCAATTCTGAGTGCCACAACCAAAATTTGTATATCGCCTGTTTCTTCTTCTTCATTTCTCCATCCGCACAACTTGTTCCTATTCCCCACTCTATTGTTCCATCTCTTTTTCCCACACCCCCTATGTTCACTTCCCCTTTTCAGGTGTGTCCTCTTCTATGAAGATAATCCCTACATCCCCTTACATATCTGCTCCTCAATGGCGCTCCCTAGCTCCTTGCCTCCCACTTTTCTTCCCCCTTTAGATATCCTTTTCTGGTTTTCTTGCTATCTTTCTCTCCATAGGTCGTACAGCATCCGCGATGACGAATGGAATAAGCCAAGCCCAATGTGACGCGATGAGGTCTTGAAGCAAAGAATAAGTTGAGGATAGAAATATGATGGCAGGCCACCACTACGACAATTCAACTCATTTTCGACACTTTTTTCAACGAAAGATACTCTTTTTTTTCAAACTCTGATATACGTCCAAAAAAAATTTTATATTAGCGTTGATAAGGAAGCGTTAAAAAACAATTGTTATTGAAGTCAAAATTTTCATCGATATGCAAACTTTCGACACTAATATCAACATTTATATCGATGCTCTTATCAATGGTTACTGAGTTTTCTGGAGTCCTCTTTTGATGCTTTTGTCGATGGTAATATCAACTCTAGGATACAAGTTTTTACTACAATACTGACGCTAATATCGATGCTGGTAAAAAATCTCGAAGCCTTATCAATGCTAATATTGACGATTTATTTTGTGGTCAAAAAATTTTTTGCATCAAAGGGATGGTCTTTACATCAGATGGATGTAAATAATGCCTTCTTGCATGGTGATTTGCAAGACGAGGTCTTTATGGAGCAGCCACCAGGTTATGTTCATGCTGTTCATCCTGAGCTTGTTTACAGGTTGAAGAAAGCCTTGTATGGCTTGAAGCAAGCACCTAGAGCATGGTCTGTCTGACAAGATAGGACAGTATCTTGTCACTATTGGCTTTCAGATCTCCAAGGCAGATTTCTCACTTTATGTGAGAAAAATAGAGAAAGGTATTATGCTGCTTGTCATTTATGTTGATGATTTGATCATCACAGGTGATAGTGATGAAGATATCCTTCATGTGAAAATGCTATTGAAGTAGAAGTTTGAGATGAAGGATTTGGGAGAGTTGCGTTATTTCTTGGGCATTGAGGTGATTAGATCACCAAGTGGGATACGGCTCTTGCAGAGGCAGTATGGATTGGACATGCTATCCAAATATGGGATGACAAGTTGTAAGCCTATTTCAGTTCCTTTGGAGCAGAATGTGAAGCTGAGCACAGACGCAGAGGTGAGCTTTCGGAAGACCCTACTATGTACAGGCGCATAGTAGGAAGTTTGATTTATATGAATATTATGTTGAGCTATGTTGTAGGATTGGTAAGTCAGTTTATGCAGGCTCCAAGGAAACCGCATTTGGATGCGGCTAGATGCATACTCAGATATGTGAAGTCCACATTGTAGTATGGACTATTTTATGAGGCTGGGGTTTAGATACAGTTGCATGGATACACTGATGCTGATTGGGCTAGTAGTATTTATGATAGACGATCTACCAGTGGATATGTGTTCTCTTTTGGGAGTGCTGCAGTCACTTGGAGTAGCAAGAAATAGCCTACAGTTGCCTTGTCGAGCACAGAGGCTGAGTACAGGGGTGCAACAATGGCTTCATGTGAGGTAGCTTGGTTGCATAAGCTACTTTATGATATGCATCAGTCTACAGATGGGCCAGTTGTCATTTATTGTGACAACATGAGCAGTATACACTTGGCAAATAACCCAGTCTATCATGCTAGAACAAAGCACATTGAGGTGCATTATCACTATGTGTGGGAGAAGGTTTTACTAGGTCTTATTGATCTAGTTTATGTCAGCACAGAGGATCAGGTAGCTGACATATTCACAAAGGCATTGGGCACAGAGAAGCTGTGCAAGTTCAGAGACCTGCTTTGTGTGCAGGAATTGGGATTGAGCTCGAGGGGGAGTGTTGAGATCTCGAGCTCCACTCGTGATATGCCAGGGTGACCGTTGTGCATTTATGTCACCGACTTGTTAGCTGCAGATGCGGTTGGTACACCGCCCATGAATAATAGCTAGATGACAGCTATCCTTATGTACTCTAGTTTGTGGCTCAGTTAGTATGCCACCTTAGTTAGCTGAGTTTGGTTTGAGACCCACATATAGGGTTCTTCTATTTCTTTGTACTAGAGTTCTTTTGGCTTTCACAACTAAGAAGAGGAAAACTATTTTCAGCCTCCACCTTTGTGTGTATTCCCCCATTGTGTATGTGAGAAAGCCGCAAGTGAGACTTCTTCCTTCTCTCCCACTATCTTCACAGTCTAAACTATAGTTTCAAGTGTGGCTTCCAAATTGTTGCTTCAAATTCATTGAATGGATCAATGTCCCAGGTTACTCCAAACATTACTTCCAAAATGAAATACAATGCCGACATAAGAAAGGATGCAAAGAAGATGCTGGCATCATTAGGAATTGATTACTAGTCAATTCATGCATGTGTCCCAATGATTGCATCCTTTACAGAGGAACATATGAGCACTCTACAAGCTCTCCACAATGTGGTGCATCTAGATACTGACAAGACACACAAGGAGACAAGATTCTAGGAAAGGTACTCCGACACATGCCGATCCTAACACGCATGATGCACTTATTTCATTGTGAATCATTAGCTGGACTTATGGATTGGCATTCTCACAACTACTCGACAAATGGAATAATCCCTCTGGATGGAAAGGCTTGAAGACATGTAGAGAAGAGGTGGCCAGAGTTTGGGCTTGAGCCTCTCCATTTGCATCTTGGGCCAGCTATGGATGGTGTTAATCCCTTTGGACATCAGTCCACATCATGGTCAACGTGGCCAATAGTAGTCACAATATAAAATACTCCTCCTTGGATGACCATAAAGAAGGGAATTTCATGTTGGCACTCATTTTGCCGGGCAAGCACAAGGTGAAAAACATGGATGTGTATCTAGCGCCTTTGGTGGATGAGTTGCAAATATTATGGAATGGCATGCAAGTTTATCACATTTCAAACCCTTTGGGTCAACGTCATTTTCAAGTGAAAGGCATTCTAATGTGGACCATGCATGATTATCCTAGGTTGCATGATTGCTTAGATACCAAATCTATATTCCTCTCAATTTTCTTATGCCTATTAAAATTCAAGATGTAACTTCAACCGATGCTCGTTGTCTCAGTGGTCCTTCTCTTCCACAAGATGTAACTTGTGTCCTTGCATTTTAATACTTTGTGTTTCCAAATTGTGGAGACATTTTGTGTGGTTGGCAATCAAAAGATCTAAACAAGGTGGTATATGAGAAGCACATGACATTTTTTCCTATGGACCATCTGTATCATGTGGATCCATCTTTTGGGGGGGCATAATTAGCTCCTATTCCTCCAATCACCAGGTCTGGAGATTGGGTGGGAGCGACTTTGGCATGATCCAAAAATCCAAACACCTCCACTTGGCATGCAATGTCTCTCCATATTTTATACTCTTCCTTACTGGAGACAACACAAAGTCACATATCTATTAGACCCAATGCATATATTCAAAAATGTGTCTTGAAGTTTGTGGAAACATATGATTGGGGATAGAGACACCCCAAAGTCATGACCTGACTTGAAACTGATGAAAACCAAAAGAGCCTTTTGGCCAAGAGAAAACCATGCCAACAAGGTGATTTTGCCAAAGGCACCCTGGGTTTTGACAAAAGCAGAGGAGACCTAGGTCAAGAGCGTTATCGTGGGTATGAACACCCCAACCGGATACATGCATAAATTAAAGGGTGCCTTTACTTCCTCAGGAAAACTAATTGGTCTAAAGCCGCATGATTGGCACAAAATCATTTCTGGTAAGATTGCTTCCACTTCTCTTCAATCTATATTAAACCTATTGTTTGAATTTGACTAACATAGCATTGTTTCTATAGTATGTACTTCCAATTGCTTTGTAGGGATGTAGTACTAAAGATGCATCAAAGGCTATCAACAAGCTCAGTGTATTCATAAGGTATGTTAGAGGCTATACATATTCATGCCAATGTTTTGTGCTCATTGCAAAAGCAAGTTCCATTTCTTACCAACATGTAAATGCAGGTGGATATCATCAAAACAGATGAAGAAATCTTCCATTTCACAAATGAGACTTCTCATGGTCGACGAATCCATATGTTTGATTAAAAAGGCATTTCCAATGAGTATCATGGACATCCAATTGCATTTGCTTGTGCACTTGGCAGATGGAGTGGCATATGCAGGCACTTTACATAGCCGATGGATGTTTTTCTTGGAACGATTTACAAAGGTGTTGAAAGGGGTATGTAAGACAAAAAGCAAGACCAAAGGGAAGATGGAAGAAGGTTGGCTAGTGCAAGAGTCATTGTTTTACATTACAGAGTTTCTTATACAGCTCATGCCAAACATGCCTTCACTTTGGGAGATGATAGCGATGACCCACATGTTGTAGGAGAGATCAAACAAGGGAAGGGAAAGAAAAGAAAATGAGTATTGCCTTGCAAAAAAAAGTGAACACATTTTGTCTTTACAATTGCGGAGAAATGGAGAAATGGCTCAAAATATATGAAGAAGAAAGAGCTAAAAGGGAGTAGGATAGAAAAGCTTGGCAAAGAGCCAATAGAGGTAAGAAGTATCCCCCGGAGTTATTAGACATGTCAACTAAATGCACCTTTGAGTGGACTGTGGTTGGAAGATGCTATTGAAACTGCTAGTGGAAGAGGGGAGATTGTGACAGTCAGGGAGGAGGAATTTATACGAGGTTGTGATCTAAAGGTATGTAATCATTTTGATTTTATTTACATTTGTCTACAGCCTTTTTATATAAGCTAATGAGAATCCATTACCTTTGTAGTATCATTTTTTCAATGCAATGTGGGCATATGGTAATCATTATGAAGTAGAGAAAATTGATGTAAGGGAACAACACATTTGATCCAGGAGTCATGGCCAATTTTTCACAAGAGAGTAGAGCTAGTGCAAGGGATAGGCGAAATGGATTATCTTGGAACCATACAAGATATTTTGCAATTGAATTGTAGGAAATTCCAAGTATTTATATTTGATTGGAAATGGTTCAAAGTCATTTGTAGAGGTGCTCAGCAAGAAGGATCCAAGTGAATTTTTTGCCATTGACTCAACTAAAATGTGGGATGACCTTACTGAGACATTTGTGCTACACACGCACTGCGAGCAAGTAAGCATTTCTTGTATGGATATCATTTGTTGCTCGACTTCATCAAAGATTGTATGAGCATATCATGGATTTTTTGTCTTTCAACCCAATTGAGTGGACAACCAGTGGTGGTTTGTGATTCAATTTGCACCTAGAAACCGACATGTGTTTCGAGATGTGGAAGTAGAGAATGAAATGGAAGAGCAAGAAATAGATGCATTGGAAGCTATCACTTCTAATACCCCTTCTACTAGAGTTTTGGAAAGTGAAGATAGTTTGAGCTCCTCAGAGGGTTTCTCATATACTGATTTGGGAGACCTCAATCTACATACTGAAGATGTGTGCTTGGCCATGGATGATCAAGAGGATGAGCATCAATCTCACAATGAAGATTCTAGTGATGTGAAAAAAATGATGGAAATTGACGAGGGAGAAGGAGAAGAAGACGCAAGATTTCACACTAGATCCCCCCACCCTCCACTGAGTTCTCATAGAGGACATGATCTGGGATATGACTATGATGATGACATGGAATCAGCAGATAGGGCTGACGGCCTGACCCGGACAGGATCATTGATCCCATCCAAAGTGGTCTCCTGATGTGACCTTTGAAGATGCATTTCCTGAACTCCCCAGAGAGAGCTCTTATAACTAACCTTCACCAGTTGAGCCTGAAAAGGGGCTAAGGGACCCTCAAACAAGATATACTTTCTTCCATTGTGAGAGAAACTCACTATCTTAGGAAAAAGATGGACGTTCCCCATCAGCCTCCAAATTTGGGAGAGGGGATGCCACGGTATCTTACTCGATGGCTGTTCAGAAAGCTAGAGGAGGGTTCTTTTCCCTCCCTGCAAGAAAGGAACTTACTACTCACTTTGCCAACTCAGGGAGGACTGACGACGAGGTCAAATGATGCACTATTGCCCCCAAGCCACAAGAAACCAGAGACTCCCAGAGCAGATCAAAGGATGAGCAATGCCCTCAAGGAGGTGAAAGAGGAACCATTGGAACCCCTCAAGGAACCAAAGAAGGAGATAGAGGAACCCCAAGAGCCAAATCCCTCCAAAGCAGGAGTGACGGACCCCAAGGAGAAGAAGAAGGAAACAAAGAGTCCCTTCACCACGAGAAGGAAAAGGATGACCCACAGACCCCAGAAGACAGCGCCAAACCTATTGAAGAAGAAGAGACTACTGGTGGTGAGGGCCAAGAATCTCCAAGAGGTAAGCAGATTGCTGCCTTCATCAACGAAGACTTGCTTTTTGATTCCATTGAATGACTCAGCACCCATGCACTGATTGGATTCCTCCCAGGGCTTAGACCTCCTCTAGCCTTCATTGAGAATTGGGTGAGAGCAAATTGGGTGAGACAAGGCATTAGTGTCACCAATGTTAGATTTTTAAGGAAGGGTTTCTTTGTCTTCCTCTTTGAGTCTCCTACCATGGCCTCTAAGGCTCTCAACTATACCCTCTGTACTGTCAGACACCAACCTCTCTACTTAGAGAGGTGGAAGGAGAACTTCAACCCTAATCTTCCTAGATCCACCATTACCCTAGTTTAGGTTGAGCTCTCAGATTTTCCTCTCTCTCTTTGCAACCAATTAGCTTCCTTGTGCAGTGGACTAGGTGAGGTAGTTGGAGTTGAGAAGGAAAACTTTATTAATCCTAGAGCTAACCCTCAGGTTTGTATCAAGATGGATATTGCTGAGGACCTTCCCAACACATTGGTAATGGTGAATAGGAATGGCAATGTGTACAGGGAACAACCCCTTCTCTATAAAAATCTTCCAAACTCTTTCTTCCTATGTGGACTCTCTGGTCATGTAGTTAAAAACTGCCCACAGAGGAGGGTCAAAGCTAAGCCCAAGGATCCTGCACCTACCAACAGAGTAAACAAACTGAAAAATGGATCCCCAAGACACTTTCTTCTAAAAAAACCCTTCTCTGGAAGCAAAACCTTGCTCTCCCAGGACAAAGGCAAAGGGAAGCTGAATGACACTATAGTTCTTAACAATGCCTTTAACACCTTGGCAGAGAGTGAAATTGAGGAGTAAGAAAAATCATAACTTGGACCTTGATTCTCAAATAGAGCCAGGCTGGTCAAAAGATTTTGAAGAGGATATAAACAGAGAGGATGAGATGGCCTCTTCAAAATCAATGAGGAAGACCTAGAAGGTGATCAAGACATGGGGGTTGAAAAAGATAATGCTGACCAAGGTAAGGCTTTTACCCATGTACAAAGCAAGACAAAGCTCTCTCAAGGAAAAAATGCCTCCCCTCAGACAAACAACCCCAATCCCAGGGCTAGAAAGAGAACTAAGAAGAATGTCAAGTAAACCAATAGCCATCCTCTCCCTCAACGTCAGAGGGCTTACCGACCCTGGCAGAGGAGAAGAGTGAGCTTATTGCTGAGAACTAATGCTCTTTCCCCTACTTTCTTGACTTTGCAAGAAGTTAAAGTTTCTGGGCCCTCTTTGGAGAAGAGACTTACTGCTATTGACAAGAGAAGGAAATGGTTCTTCACTGACCATGAGGAGGGCGGGCTAGCAATTGGAATACTCTCTAACTATGCTCAAGGTATACTGGATGTGGATCTGGACACACAGAACAGATGGATTATGATTAAATGCAGTATGCACGGGTAGACTTTCATAGTGGTCTCCTTATATGCCCCTAACAGTATATAGGAAAGAATGGTGAGCTGGGAGTCACTTCTTTTGGCAGGAAATAAATGTTTTGTTGTTGGTAACTTTAACATGGTAGAAAGTTCCAATGGTAGATGGATGGGTAAAGGAACAGTCATTAGAGGCAGAGAACTGACCCTCTGGGAGGATTTGAAAGAAGATCTAAGTCTGGTGGACAGGGGGATGAAGGGCACTTTCACCTGGTCAAACAGTCAAGTGGGGGACAATAGAAGAGAGGCTAGACTTGATAGGATATATGCTTCACAAGAGCTAGTTAGACAGACCAGCTCTTGTCAAACTCAGATCTTCTCCTCTTTCTTTCTTTTAGATCACAAGCCAATCCTTCTCAAGTGTGACTTTGGCTTGGGCCAAAAAACCACTTCATGGTTTAAGGCTGATCCCAACTTTTTTGACTTGAGGAGTGTCTAAGAAGGTGTTAAATCTACCTAGCTCAAGGCTTTCACTAATTTTCCCTTAGCCAGTGTGGCCTGGTGTACTACAGTTGACCAGACCCAAAGGCTCCTTAGAAAAGCTAGAAAGGATAGAGCTAAAATTAGAGCCAAGAGAATGGATAGCATTCAGAGCATGATTACTTCCTTAGAGAACCTAGCTAGACAGGGGGACCCAAAGGCACAGGCTAACTTGGTTCTCAAAAGAAATGAATTTAGGATTCAAGAGTAGATTCTTCTGAATGACTCAAAAATATACTTCAGAGATTGGTGCCCTGATAAAACTGACAGACCTACCAAGAAGTATTTCAAAATTATTAGAAGGAAAAGGTCCAATGAAGAGGTCCCCCTTCTTAAAAAAACTGACAACTCTTTGGCTCTATCTAATGAGGAGAACATTGACCTCATTTAGCTTCACTTTCAGAACTTATTGTCCTCCACCATTCAAGTAGACAATGAAGTGATCAAAGCCAGGGGACTTTGCAAGGAGGCTAGAAAAAACACTGTTCTCAGCTTTGACAACAAGTACCTGGAGAAACCTTTGACTATAGATGAGCTTTTTGAAGCTGTCAAGGTGATGGCTGATGGTAAAACACCAGGAGAGGATGGTCTACCAATTGAATTTTATAAAAAATTCTGGTCCACATTTGGCCCATACCTCCTCTTCTTATGGCAGGAAAGTGTAAAAAATGGGACCTTGCCTACTCACATCAATGGTGGTGTTATTAAACTTATTCCTAAGGAAGGAGATAAGGCTGAGCTAAGGAACTGGAGACCTCTCACTATGCTCAATTGTAGTTATAAAATCTTTGCTAAAGCTCTGGCTCCAAGCTCTGGCTCTGAGGGTAAAAAACAGAATGGCTAAGTGGATCCTACCAGAGGAAAAGGTTTCATAAAGGGCAGACATTTACTGGAAGCCATCATCAACATCTAGGAGGGTTGTGAGTATGCCAGAGAAACAAAACAGGACATTTGCTTCTTGAAGGTTGACTTTGACAAGGCATATGATAGACTTGAATGGGACTTCATCATCCAAGCTCTAGCTGACATGGGTCTTGGCCCCTTTTTCTTCTCTTTTATCAAACTCCTCCTCACTAATGCTACAGCCAAAATATGTGTTAATGGGATCATGAGCCAATCCTTTGAGCTTAAAAGATATATAAGACAGGGATGCCCTATTGCTCCTCTACTCTTTGCAATGGCTGCAGACTCCTTGGGGTGGATTTTTCATCAACAAAGTCAAGAAGGCAAGTTGAAAGGTATTGAGCTACCCTCGGGCAAGCACCTTATATGCCAGCATTTTGTTGATGATACAAACTTAACCCTCAAGAATGAACCACAAGACATCAAGGTGGCCATGGAGTCTTTAGAGATATTTTGCAAAGGATCTGGGTCCAAAATCAACCACTCCAAAACTAGATATGCAACCCTCAAAGGGGAGAAACAGCAAGGTTTGGAAGAGATGGGTTGCCAAAGAATCAAGCATGGCTCAGTCTTTAGGATAGTGGGGGTATCCCCATGGGGTTTGATATTTCCCTCAAGCAAAGGTGGGATTAGTTCCTGAAGAGATTCCAAAACAAAATGGATAAATGGAGAGGATTTCAAGCTAGTCTAGTTGGAAGAAGAACTGTTCTTAGCCACTGCATATACCCTATTGTTATCTTTTACCTCACAACATGGTCCCCCTCCAAAGCTGGAATTAACAGGTTCATAAAAAGCTAGAATTTTATGTGGGGAGGTAAGATACCCAAGGTTAGATGGGACTTCTGTTTCAAACCCAAGCAGGAGGGGGGACTAGGGGTTATTGATATAGAGCAAGTTGCTCTAAAACTCTCCTCAACCTAGATATTAAAGGCAATCCTACACCCTCTTGAAGATGGGGCTCAACTTCTCCTTAGGAATGTCAGCTCCCTAAGACCCCTCAGAGCCCTCAAGTGGAAAAATTACCCCATGCTGTCAGCTATTTGTAACCCAAAACCTTGCAAAGCTAAAGGCAGCCAGCTTTGTGTCTCTCTTTGGATAGCTTTTAAAGGGATCAAAAGCCAAATTGTCTTTTTAGGCAAAGGAGCTTTTATGACCTTGGACTCAATTTGAATTTCTATCACTTTCAAAGAAGCTGTGCTTTCTGATGAAGAATTAGCTAAGGTTGCTCTTCTCTTTAAAAAGGGTTTGCAATGCTGGGGGCAGCTGTGGAACAAAGCTGAACTAAGGTGGAAAACATGGGTAGAGATTAGGAGAGAGTTTAGCCTAAATAATCAAAGCCAGTCACTCGTGTTGAATAGATTACAACTTTGGAGTGCAGTCAGTAGTGGAAGGGGGGATCTTTCCTAGTCTATAGTAGAGAGTTCAGTTGGTTGGAGAGGGCCTCTTTCTTCCCTATACCCACACCAAGGAGGGACATGGGAGATCTCTCCTGACTCCAAAGAGAAATGAAAATTCAGGTTCTGTGCCATTTGCTCTTCTTCAATTCTAGACAAAATGTCTGCCCTAATGTGGCTCATATTGCATATAGCTATGTGGACCAATATCAGAGGACTTAGGATTGGGAAGGAAAATGCGTGAACTGCTCCTCTACCAATGAAGATATTGTCCATCTCTTTGTGGCTTGTCCTGTGGCCAGAAAGGTTTGGAAAACAGTCTAACAAGGGAGCCAATAAAGCCATTTTACTTGGAGACTCTACAAGGACAAAAAGCAGGAAACTTGGTCACCCCTGAGAGCACATGCACTTTGGTTCATATGGGTAACTAGAAATAATGTTCAGTTTAATCAAGTTGTATTGCAAGCTGACCTACTGTTTGTTAACTGGCTGAACAAGACGAGAAGAAAATCATAGAAATGATACACAACTTCAAAGCAGAGGCTGCCCTCTTCAATGCTGACCTTCAAGAACATACTCAAAGCTGGTTTGGGATTGATAATTCCACACCCAATGAAGTCCCTGCTGAGATCACTAAGTTTCTCAAATAGGTACCCTCCACAACAATGAAAAAGGAACCAGACTCACCTTGTGAGGCCCAAGTAGATGACACTGAAAGCTCTTGGGATTCAAAGAGCTTCAATTTCTCTGACTACTTCAATGATGACAATACAGATGACACAAATGACTCCTATATCCCTCTCTTTTGATTCTGCTGCTGCTACTATTTTTACTCCAAGAATATTTCTCATAAATGTTTTGATATGAAACGCTCCCCTTGGGGGCTGGTTTTTACCAAAGAACATGTAAATATTTATGCTGATGATGATGATATTCTAATATAACACAAACTTTTCTGCCCCCCAAAAAGAAAAGATTCTAGTGACGCTTCAATTGATTAAGAAATGGAGAACAACATTGATCTAATATATGTTGCAATTGATTAAGAAATGGAGAACAACATTGATCCAATATATTTTGCAATATGAAAACCTTTCAATTTGATTTGAATTTTGGAAGGTTTACCAAGGATGACTATTGAAGCTTTTTTCGATGCTATGTGTTTTTCTAGGGGTCTTTTTGACTGAAATAGCGACACTAATATCGATGCTAATCCAATAGATAATGCTGATATAGATGCTAATATTGACAAAGATATGGGTGTTATGACTTTTTGGCTATAATAGCAACATAATGATTCTTGGCTAAAAAACTAAATAATATGCGTTTAAAAAAAGTATCGTAAAGGGAGCTAATGGTAGTAGTGCATCTTGCCATCCAATTATGTCTGTGATTGTAGCTTGCCTACATACCTTGAAGGCGTGCAATCTGTTCAGACATTGAACGCATCACTTCAACCCCCCCACTGCCTACTAAAAGGATGCCTTGCATACCATCACCGTCCAATTCTCTAACAATACCGTGCCTCACCTGCCAGACGCCCATCTAGATGGCATGCAAAATGCAAATTCCAACTTCAAAACATTCAATAATGGAATTAGCATCATACAAAGCCCACAAAAGCTTTACCTTCGTGGTTACAATCTCGATCCAAAATACCTTTTGCGTGCCAATTTTACCTCTTCGTGGCTTGCCATAGGCTTTGCACTAGTGTGGTGTGTGTGTGTGTACATGTGTGCGTGTGTGTAGATATAGATAGATAGATAGAGGGAGAGAGGAGGGAGGGAGGGAGGGAGGGAGGGAGAGAGAGAGAGAGAGAGAGAGAGAGAGAGAGAGAGAGAGAGAAAGAGAGAGAGATTATTTTCCTTATTCCCTACTTAATGGACAATTTTGCATGCTCACACACTCTTGCGCGCACGCGCGTGCGCACACACATGCACAAGCTCATATACATGGAAATGCACATACATATACAGCTACACATACACATGCATACATTAAACACATGCCACATGTATACATAAATAGTTCTTATACTATATATAATTGATGTTGTTCTCTCTCCATAACTGGATGTTCTCTCTTAATACTTGCCATCTTCATAAAGATGTTTAAACAAACTAAGTGGTGCGATCTCCCACTACCTGCCCCTACTAATTAATGCCCCATGCTCATCTCCCTATCCCTCACTCAAACACCCCATCGCAAAAGCCAATAGACACACTTTGCAAAGAGTATATCACACCTTTGATGAGTTTGCCAAGGTTTTTGAGAAAGTTGGCATTATAAAGATGGAAATAGACCGTTTCATCCCTGCTAGATTCTGCGAGGCTCAAAGACATTTCATTCAGGAGCTCAACAACGAAGATGGTAGAATTCGCTAATGAACTTACCCACATCACCAATCTGGGCACTCATAAATTGTAATTTTCTTTTTTGTCATTTTTCCTTTCTTAATAACGAGTAACATGACCTATCTACGAGGGGTTAGAGACTCACTCTGCTGGGTCAAGGTAAGATCTTAAAACGTCTTTACTTTTAAGAAATGAAATTCCAAGTTCAAGATTCCCTCTACCTCTAGGCTTGGCTCTATGCCTCAATGATTCGGCTAGATGAGGGACCATCGAGGGACAAAGCACTCACATGACCCCCCCCCCCCCAACTCTCTCTCTCTCTCTCTTTATGGTAGACCTGCAGATGCATGAATATTTGACCTTAAGAACCTCTCATAGTTATTCATACACAAACATATTCTTATACACACGGAGAGAGGTTTTTTTTTAACTTTGTAGAAACAATGCCAAGGAGCCAAAATGACTCATCTGAAGTGATTTCTAGGGTTCAAACACACACACACACACACACACACACACCACCACATGAACCAAAGCCTCAACCACCAAGACCCATGTGGGTGAGAGACACTATATATATGTATACTTTTATAAATATATATATATATACATTTATATTTATATTTATATTTCCATATATATATATATATATATATATATATATGTATGTATGTATGTATGCATGTATGTATGTATGTATGTATATAATGAGGCTAAAGACAATCACAAAGGAAAATTCTAGAAAACATTATGAGATATATGTGTATGCTTATGTATAAATTTATACATAAATATATTCACATAGGCATGCACGCACATGCGCGCGCACACACACACCACACATATGCATATGTATGAATATAAACATAGATGTGTGTGTGTGTTTATTATATATATATATATATGAACATTGGATGTGTCTGACAGAGTTTAGATAGGGTCACGAAGCCAATCGTCTAAAGAACCTAGATTTAACCTCATTGCACCTAAACCCTACCTAAACCTAATGGAGGTAGAAAGGTGGGATTATTTCCCATTTTATTTTCCCTCCAATCCTGACTCCCCCTTGGGGCGCCAACTCAATATGTAATACGTTACTACCCTCATTCAAAATCTAGGGTATGGGGGGGACAAGGTCCATATATAATATGCATGGATTTTCTTTTAAAAATTAAATATGCAAGGGAAAAATATGAAAATCTCATGTCCCCCCACCCACAAAATATAAGGTCTATACCTTGAAAAATATGCAAGATATTAAGATTTGGACATATTTTTCATAATATGTGAGGCCCAAGGGGTGGGGTCTTTTGGATGAGGGGGGGTAAAACAAAAAATACACTAAAATATGAAAACCCATCTCCTTTCAAATTAATGTAACTTTTTCATGTGTTGCCCAAATTTCAAGGTGTAAAGACATATTTGAAGCTCTTTTGTTGGTGTAGAACACAACCATGTTAATTTGAATAACTTCTACTCAATGCATATTGTTAAATTCATCTCATACTCAAGATTTTGATGGGTTTTCTTACTAAAGGGAGTTGGCACCCCAGGGACTCCCCGTCAGTTTTTTTGAATCTTTGGGCCTAGAGGCCCACATGGAATGACCAAATAAATGAAAAGGGGGATCTTATTTCCAATGCTCGTTCTACATTATTGAAGCTAAGCCGTAACCACATCTCCCAATTTATCGATTGGTAATATGTTTTGAACACGATTGGTAATATGCTAATATGGTTTGTACATGACTTCATCCTAGAACACCATATTAGAGAATTTGGGAAAATCTTGATAATTTGGGAATTTTTGAGGGGTTGTAATTATGTAGCATTCAATGTTTTTCATTGGTTTTTCCCATAGATTTGGCAGTCCATCCAAATCTCACAAATGTGCATGGTTTGCATCAACATAAATAAAATGTCAAATGTTGAGGTTTCAACCAATGCATGGTAGTTTTTGAGGGGTTGCAATTACAATGCATTGAGTGCACTCCATTGACTTTCTCATTGGATTTGGCCGTGTATATGAAACTCACAGTTTGGAGTGTGAATGTTCTGCATTAGGCGAGAAAAAAACATCATATGTTTGAGTTCAATGAAGCATTGTTTGTCTCTTCTCAAAAAAAGGTGGTGTTCAAAAACACCATTTTAGTTTAGTTGGAGAAAAAGTAAGAATGCAACACTAGTCCTTGATATTTTGTCAAGTGTGCAGAACTTGCAACCACAAAGCAATGGTCTACAAACAAAAAAGATAAAGAAAAAAGATCAATGTCATACCTTTCAAATATTTGTCAGTATTCAATTAAATTATCGTTGTGCAAGGAAAAAAAAGTCAAGCTTTTCAAGTACCCTTCACTCCATTGTGGAGTCAACATCAGAGTTGGAATCTATACTATGAGACAAACTAGATAAATCTCGCTTGCATGCAATGGTTGGTATCTTCACCTTGATGGGGATGTTGCTACTCTTTGAGGAAACCTTCTTTGAGAGGTTACCTTTTGGAACCCATGACCATACAATAGCATCAACAGATTCCCAACGTGGAGGATTGTTGAGATATCGAGCTCCACTCGAGATATGCCAGGGTGACCGTTGGGTACTTATGTCACTGACTTGTTAGCTGGAGATGCGGTTGGTACACCGCCCATGAATAATAGCTGGATGAAAGCTATCCTTATCTACACTAGTTCGTGGCTCAGTTAGTATGCCACCTTAGTTAGTTGAGTTTGGTTTGAAACCCACATATAGGGTTCTTCTATTTCTTTGTGCTAGAGTTCTTTTGGCTTTCACAACTAAGAAGAGGAAAACTGTTTTCAGCCTCCACCTTCGTGTGTATTCCCCCATTGTGCATGTGAGAAAGCCTCAAGTGAGACTCCTTCCCTCTCTCCCACTATCTTCACATGGTATCAGAGCCTTGTTCGTGGTAAGGAGCTCAAGAAAGCAAGCCAAGTTCGTGGTGTCCTGGTAAGAGGACAAGTGTTGCTTTCCTATTTCGAGTTTGGGAGAAAATCTCTGCAGGTAGCACAGCCAGAATTGCAGGAGTGCACTGCTTTAGATTGAGACGCCCTTCGCGGTGTGGCGAGAGTGCAGTATATGCTGCGGGTGTGGGCGAAGCCCTCAGTGACTTTATTTTTTTGATTTGAGGCCGTTTCGGGGCCCGTTTTGAAGGCGGAAGTTCTTCGCAGGCACTCAGAAAAAGGCCCTGTTTTTTACTGTGCGACCACTGCGCGCGGCTAGTCGGTGGAAAGGTGCCGTAGAAATTGCATCGTATGCCTGTGTGCAGAGATATTGGGAGTTGCAGATTCATGCCTGTTGCCTGTTGATGCAAAATCGTCACTAGGAAGTGACTGTGTGGTGAAATACCACTTTCGTGAGTTTTGCAGATCTGCCCGTGTGAGGCAAAAGCTGTGTTTTTTGCAGTGACAGAATATTTTGCAGTGTTCTGTAATGGCATCTGATTCTCTTTCACAGATTGTCACTGAAAAGCTTGACAAGAATAACTTCCAGGCATGGAAGTTTAGAATGACGAATTTCTTGATGGGAAAAGGCTATTGGGAATTCATTACAGGAAATGAAGAAGAACCTGTTCTTCCTAATGTTCCCAGTCAACAGGAAATGCAGGCATTCAAAGGATGGCATGAGAGAGCCAGGAAAGTTATGTATTGGCTGTCTATCAGTATTTCGGACTCCATGATTGTGCATATTCAGGATGCAAATACGCCAAAGGAGGCATGGGATACTTTGGCAAAAATGTACAGCACTAATACGCAAGCCAAGAAAATGCAACTCAAACAGGAGTTGCACAATGTGTAGAGAGAAAATTTGAGCATAAATGACTACCACATGAAAGTGAAGAAAATTGCAGATGCACTTGCTTCCATTGGGTCGCCAGTGGATGATGATGATTTGGTTTCTGTGACCTTGAATGGTCTAGGAAAGGATTATGCACAGTTTCGGACATCCATTGCCGTCCGTGAAAACTTTACTGATTTTGAGGAGTTGATTGCTCTTCTAATTTCTGAAGAGCAGAGAAATGGGGGTGCATCTTCTTCAGCAGGAACTTCAAAAGAAACTGTCTTCTACTCAAATGCTGGCAGAGGTAGAGGAGGCCGATCTGCAGGCCGTGGTAGGAATCAGAATATGCAGCAAACGCAAGAAAACCAGTCTTATGCAGGAGGACGTGGTAACTCTAGAGGCAGGGGGAGCCAAAGAGGCCGTGGTGGATGGCAGAGAAGCCAAAATGCAAACAGCAATGTTGAATGCTACTATTGTGGCAAAATGGGTCATATGGCTAAAGACTGCTACAAAAAGCAGAATGACATTATGAGTGGAAAATTGCAGCAAGGCAATTATGCATCCTCTAGTAGACAGGGCGATGACAGAAATGAGCATTTGTTTATGGTGCAGCATATGACAAATTCTGTAACAAGTGCAGAAGAAAGCAATGATGTGTGGTATGTTGACTCGGGTGCGTCAAACCACATGACAGGTCACGCTGAATGGATGCAGGATGCAAGAAAAATGGAAAAACTAGGATTTGTGGAGACTGGTGATGATACTGCACATCCTATTGTGCAGATTGGCAAAATTCCTTTGTCTATGCAGGATGGGAAAAAGAAATACTTGTCTGATGTATTTCATGTCCCGAACATCACCAAGAACCTGGTTTCTGTTGGTCAAATGGTTGAGCAGGGCTTGCAGGTTAGATTTAATCCTCATGGATGCTTTGTTGAGGATATGAAAAATAATGGTCGCTTGATAGCAAAAGGAAAGAAGAAGGGCAGGATGTTTACATTGGATGCAGACATGCCTGAATTGAGTGCAGCAATGTTTGCACATGGGACCGGTGTAGTTGCAGATATTGATATCTGGCACAAATGCATTGGTCATGTTAATATACAGCGACTTAAATCAATGCAAGCCCAAAATATTATTGCAGGATTGCCAAAATTCAAGGTTGCAGAAATGCACAAGATTTGTGAAGCCTGTCAATTTGGGAAACAGGCAAGGAAACCTTTTCCTAGGCATGTTCAAGAGTGTAAAAAGCCATTGGAATTAATCCACTCTGATGTGTGGACTACAAAAGCTGCATCTATTGGAGGCTGTCACTATTTTGTCACATTTATTGATGACTTCAGCAAAAAACTGTGGGTGTATTTTATGAAAAAGAAAAGTGAAGTGTTTGGGCACTTCAAAGCTTTCAAAGCTATGGTTGAAAAAGAAACAGGCCTGCAAATAAAATGCCTAAGGTCAGATGGAGGGGGAGAGTACCTCTCAAATGAGTTTGCAAGGTTCTTGCAGGAGCATGGTATAAAGCAGCAATATTCATGCAGTCATACCCCACAGCAAAATGGAATTGCAGAAAGAAAAAACAGGCATATTGGAGAGGTATCTCGGGCTATGCTAAATGAAAAAGATCTACCAGATTATTATTGGGCTGAAGCAGTTGCTACAGCAGTCTATATAATGAACAGGACTCCCACTGCAGCAATACATGGCATGACGCCAGAGGAGATGTATACTGGTAGGAAACCAGATATTTCTCATTTAAAGATTTTTGGTTGCATTGCTTATGTCCATGTGCCAGATGAGTTGAGGTCCAAGTTGGATCCAAAAGCTGAGAAGTGCGTCTTTATTGGTTATTCTCTGCAGCAGAAAGGGTATAGATGCTATAACCCTACACGTAAGTTCACAGTGAGCAGAGATGTTGTTTTTGATGAGATGAGCAGCTAGTATAAACCAGTAAATGTGATGATTGATGTAGATGCACAAAATGGTAATGCTGCACAGAATGCACAGCAGCAATCACAAAATATCAGTGGACCTGGAGTGTCCTCTACCAGTGGTTCACATACTTCGCCATGGACAGGCAGATTGAGATCAGGAGAATCCCCTCAAAGCAATGCAGATAGTGGTACGCAGGTATCACCACGAAAAGGAAAAGAGAAGGTAGATCAGCCCATGTTTGATGTGAATGCAGGTCACTCTTATGTGGATGGTGAATCTGGTGGCTCAGAACAGAGCATTGATGATGAATTGGGTATTCCTTCTGTTGTTACACCTGGAGTAAGGAAGACCAGGGATGTTTTGAGAGCACCTGGAAGTGAGCCTATTTTGCGCAGGTCTACCAGGGTTAGGTATCCTGTGGATAGGCTGAAATATGATGGATTTACAGCCATTCAATATGCCTATATGGTCAAAGTGATACAGGAACCAGAACCCACTTCTTTTGAGCAAGCCATGGGAAATGAAAAATGGGAGAAAGCCATGGATGAAGAAATGGATGCCTTGGATGCTAATGCTACATGGGAATTGGTGCCTTTGCCTAAAGGCAAGAATGCAATTGGTTGTAAGTGGGTTTATAAGATCAAGCACAATGCAGATGGTTCTGTGAATAGATACAAGGCAAGATTAGTTGTCAAGGGGTATGCACAGACATATGGCATTGATTATGAAGAAACTTTCAGCCCGGTTGCAAGGATGGCAACCGTAAGAGCAACCATTGCTATGGCTGCATCAAAGGGATGGTCTTTACATCAGATGGATGTAAAGAATGCCTTCTTGCATGGTGATTTGCAAGAAGAGGTCTTTATGGAGTAGCCAGCAGGTTATGTTCATGCTACTCATCCTGAGTTTGTTTGCAGGTTGAAGAAAGCCTTGTATGGCTTGAAGCAAGCACCTAGAGCATGGTCTGACAAGATAGGACAGTATCTTGTCACTATTGGCTTTCAGATTTCCAAGGCAGATTTCTCACTCTATGTGAGAAAAACAGAGAAAGGGATTATGCTGCTGGTCATTTATGTTGATGATTTGATCATCACAGGTGATAGTGATGAAGATATCCTTCATGTGAAAATGCTATTGAGGTAGAAGTTTGAGATGAAGGATTTGGGAGAGCTGCGTTATTTCTTGGACATTGAGGTGATTAGGTCACCAAGTGGGATACAGCTCTTGCAGAGGCAGTATGGATTGGACATGCTGTCCAAATATGGGATGACAGGCTGTAAGCCTATTTCAGTTCCTTTGGAGCAGAATGTGAAGCTGAGCACAGATGCAGGTGAGCTTCTGGAAGACCCTACTATGTACAGACGCATTGTAGGAAGTTTGATTTACATGACTATTACCAGGCCAGATTTGAGCTATGCTGTTGGGTTGGTAAGTCAGTTTATGCAGGCTCCAAGGAAACCACATTTGGATGTGGCTAGACGCATACTCAGGTATGTGAAGTTCACATTGCAGTATGGACTATTTTATGAGGCTGGGGTTCAGATACAGTTGCATGGATACACTGATGCTGATTGGGCTGGTAGTATTTCTGATAGACGATCTACCAATGGATATGTGTTCTCTTTTGGGAGTGCTGCAGTCACTTGGAGCAGCAAGAAACAGCCTACAGTTGCCTTGTCGAGCACAGAGGCTGAGTACAGGGGTGCAGCAATGGCTGCATGTGAGATAGCTTGGTTGCATAAGCTACTCTATGATATGCATCAGTCTACAGATGGGCCGGTTGTCATTTATTATGACAACATGAGCAGTATACACTTGGCAAAGAACCCAGTCTTTCATGCTAGAACAAAGCACATTGAGGTGCATTATCACTATGTGCAGGAGAAGGTTTTACTTGGTCTTATTGATCTAGTTTATGTCAGCACAGAGGATCAGGTAGCTGACATATTCACGAAAGCATTGGGCGCAGAGAAGCTGCGCAAGTTCAGAGACCTGCTTGGTGTGCAGGATTTGGGATTGAGCTCGAGGGGGAGTCTTGAGATATCGAGCTCCACTCGAGATATGCCAGGGTGACCGTTGGGTACTTATGTCACTGACTTGTTAGCTGGAGATGCGGTTGGTACACCGCCCATGAATAATAGCTGGATGACAGCTATCCTTATCTACACTAGTTCGTGGCTCAGTTAGTATGCCACCTTAGTTAGTTGAGTTTGGTTTGAGACCCACATATAGGGTTCTTCTATTTCTTTGTACTAGAGTTCTTTTGGCTTTCACAACTAAGAAGAGGAAAACTGTTTTCAGCCTCCACCTTCGTGTGTATTCGCCCATTGTGCATGTGAGAAAGCCTCAAGTGAGACTCCTTCCCTCTCTCCCACTATCTTCACAAGGATCACCTTTATTGCACATCCAAATCTTGTTCCAACAATCTGCATACACCTCCTCAATTTGTGCATTGCATCTTTTGCATATAGGTGCCCAATATTGTATGAAAACCTTCTTGAAATTTTTAGATTTATTATCCTTTTGTACATCAGTTTGAGCAATGCCTAGCCAAATTGGGTAAATTTTTTCTGCTGGTCGGACCAAAAGAAAGTGTCCTTTTTGTACATCAATCATTGGATCAAATGATTGTTTTGGCTTTTTCCTTTGAGGTCCACAATAGTGATCATTCAACTCTTCAATTCCTTGAAACTCATCGTTTTCATTATCAACTACTTGCACACAATCAATATGTTGCGTCTTTGGCCAAAATCTCTCGTACATGCCCTCTACACTATTGTTTGGTTTATGAAGCTCATCAATCATGTTCTTCCAGTACTTCACTACCGGCTTGTAAAACTTTGTGAAAGATGCTTCTAGACCTTGCAGGTGTGCCCATTTTTCCCAAAAGTGTACATACTCCTTGATACCAACTATCACATGTGAGTGATCCTTCACATACTCGAACATGGGTACACAAGGTGGCTCTCCACTTGGTAGCATTGGATGACCATCCGGATGTCTCTTCCACAACTCAAAGCCACCTTCACTTGGTTGCCAATCTAATGATCGTGGATGCACTTTATATTGCATGATAGGAACTTCATTTCGCATAAAGAACCGAAATTGGAGAGGCTTTGAGTGTCCCACTAAAGCATCTTCCCCATCGCATAGGCATCCATCAACATAGCTCTTGAAATCAAGGACTTCCGTTACCAAAAATGGCATTGGAGAAGACTCCTCACATTGTCTAAAAGTATCCATGAGATGTGCAAATGTCAATGTTTGGCTAGTTCTTAACCTCTCTGAAAACCTACTGAACATTGCATCAATATCCTCATGTGTATGCCCAACCATCAAGAATCCCAATTGAATTGACTTGAAAATCCCTCGAGCGACAAGTAATGATAGGTAAGCAAACAAGTACCTATTCTTGTTTTCAGAACCACAATTATCCAACTGCAACAATAGGTGTTCGGGTAGCTTCTTATAAGGATTTTCTTGATGGGAACTTCCAAGTCCAAGGTCTTTGAATGTTCCACCCACTGCTCCAAGATGAAGTTGTTGCTTTTCATTAGAAACATAGTGAGAATCCAATACTTCTCTTGAGGTTAGTGCATTTAGTAGAGCGTTATCAGACCTTGGCATCCCATCATGTACCAAATCTCCAAGTGCATGGTTATCAAATCTTTCTAGATTTCTCAAACACAAAGCCAATGAACCGATTGTGAAGTTAGGATCCGATGGCCACAAGGATAAAGAAAAGTGAACATAACGTCCTTGACCATGTCCATGTGTTATCATGCCAGTCAAAGCCACTGGGAGCTGAAAGGATTTGTCTGTGTCCTTTGAACGATTGCATAATCTAGGGATGGCTGTCTTCTTTTGGTCCATCTTATCATGGATAATGCACAAGTATGTCTGAGGATACATTTCTGAAAATCTGCGCCAAGTGTAGTACACATTTCTACAACTTTTTTGTTGTAACATGTGCTTTCTTCTATCTTCCATCAACTTATTACGTTCATTTTGGCATTTTGTCACTGCAAGCTGAGCCTTGATTGCATTACATAAACCACACTTAGAGAATTCACTTGTTTTTGACAAAGTTACATGCTTGAATTCAGAGTTCCATATACGCTTGAATGTGGAAGTTGACATCTCCTTACAACCCAAACTATGCTTTAATTGCATGTTAACCTCATAGAGAATATCAACCTGCTTGTATACATCCGGTATCACGAGCTGTGTTTCCCTTGATCCATCCTGAAGTGTTCTACTTTTGTGTGGCATACGCTCAGAATTGTTATCCACAAAATCTTGGATTATGGCTCTACCCAGTTCTGTGTGGTCCCAACCTCTCCGCACGATTCCTTTATTACCATGCATGCACCTTCGTATACCAATTTCAAATTGCTCCCTGTATCGATAAAATGTTGTTTTTGGAATACCATGCATTTCATACCATGCTCTACAACAAACTTGAATACCATTCAATGAAAAGACATATTTGAACTGCCCATTGTCATCTTTTCGACAAGCAACCCCAAGAGTGTCATATACATAATTGGTGCGAGCCTCCAAACTTTGGCCCCAATACTCTATGCGTAATTTGGATATCATTTGACGATCGGCAAATTGACAACAATTTTGTTTACAACAATCAATCATAGATACTTTTGTGACTACATCCCTTGTGAGTCTAGATGATGCTAATGGCATGCCATGTTTTTTAGCTTTCCTCTTTATCATGCAGTAACGCCTCTTTTTTGTGGATTTTTCATTTGGGTCCTCATCTTCCATGTGCTTTTGCCTAGAACCACTTGGAAAATTCATGGTGTCATCGATTCTTAATGAAGTTCCATCTAAAAAGGTTATTTGTGCAATGGGCCATTTTATTAAGTGGATGGTATCGATGCCTGATACATCACTATGATACTTTTCAATTCCCACACCCAGATTACCTTCACCAAGCATCTCAAAGTTTATAGGTTCAAATGGATAGACATACAAAACAACACCCTCAGCAATGCTCTTGGTTTTCTGCTCATCCCATATTAAAACTTTCTTGTCCTTCCATGATTCGAATGGAAAACTCATCATATTCACACAGAGGTTCAACATCAACGGTATCTGACATTATATCATTCATTGGTAAAATAGCTCCATTGACATTGTCCACACAACTCATTGATCGTGCTTTCCAACGAACAACACTACCCAAAGCCTCATAGACTAAGAATGCATCCATTGTAGGAAATGGAAGAAGTGCACTTTCATCCATACAAATATCGATCGCCACTGATACATTGTTTTCTCCCAAGGGCACACCTTGGCACATGTCATCATGTGATGTAGAGAATATTGTCCCAATGGCAACAATCTTTCCACTGACAAGCAAGTTGACTTTAACCCCCACTTTCAATGTGGCACCTGCATACATAACATTTGTTATAGTTCAATATTGATATCTGATGGTGTGACTTAGGATGAAAATGCTTTACAAGATTTCACTACATGACCAAATCTTCCTAAACCTTGGTGCTTTGAATTTTAGCCAGCAAAATCTGGCTACCTGGCCAAATCTTCACAGACTATGGTGCTTTGAAAGGGAGATAGCAAGATTTGTCTACACAACCAAATCTCTCGAGACACTGGTGCTTTCAAGAAACCATCAAGATTTATCCACACAACCAAATCTACTTAGACCTTGGTGGTTTGAAAGAAGCCAAATCTCCACATACCTTGGTGCTTTCAAAGAAGCCCACAAGATTCGGCCACATGGTCAAATCTCCCCATACCCTGGTGCTTTGAAAGGAGCCAACAAGAGTTGGCCACATGGCCAAATCTCTAAGACACTAGTGCTTTGAAAGAAGCAATAAGATTTGGCCACATGGCCAAATCTACTCAGGCCTTGGTGCTTTCAAAGAAGCTAGCAAGATTTGGATGCATGGCCAAATCCTTTGAGACTTGGTGACTTCTTTCAAAGCACTGAGAAGATTTGGTTGTGGCATTCTTTCAAACTTGGGGAGATTTGGTCATGTGGCCAAATCTTGTAGGCTTCTTTCAAAGTACTAGGGTATGGGGAATTTTGGCCGTGCAACCAAATCTTGCATGCTTCTTTCAAATCACCAGGTTCAAGGAGATTTGGCCGTGTGACTAAATCTTTCAAAGCACCAGGGTTTGGGAAAATTTTGGCATGCTTCCAAATGTTGCTAACTTCTTTCAAATCAGTAGGAAGATTTGGCCACATGGCCAAATCTTCAAACATTCAAACGTTAAATTTAATTTTAAAATTTAAAATTTAAAGTTCAAAATTCAAATTTTAAATTTTAAATTTTAAAATTCAAATTTGAAATTTGAAAATTCAAATTTGAAATTTGAAAATTCAAATTTGAAATTTGAAAATTCAAATTTCAAGTTTCAAGTTTCAAATTTTGAAATTAGTATCTAGAGATCCTACTTTCAAAAACATAGTACATGCTTTTCATGATTCACGCTATTACACTTTAAAATCATACTTTTACTTTAAAAGCAAACCTAAAAATCTAAAACTATTAAAAAACCAAAACTTTAAAAGGCAAAGCTAAACAAACCTTTTAAACCAAGCATAAAAAGTAAAACTATGAGAAGGAATTGAATTCATCTTCATGGGGATCAAGTGCTAGGCTCACCTTGTTCTCTCCCTTCCTAGATCTCAAATGTGTAACTAGGGTGGTTTGAGACCCTTAGGACAATGTCTTAGATGGGGTAGTTCTTGGAAAACACTCCTCCACCCTTGGTTAGCTAATTGCAAGCAAAAAACTTCAAAACTATGTCAAAATGAGAGGTCCTAGGAGGTTTCCCAGATTTGTCCTAACAATGTGCACTTAACTATGTAGATTTTAAAATTCCAATACCAATTAAACATTCCATAGGTTCCACACTCAATAGTTGGATTAGAAACAGGTCTTTTTTTCTTTTTCTTTTTTTTTTTTTGCTCTGCATACTATTTGGGGGGTGCATGCTTTTTTGGGGGATTCCTCCTTCCCTCCCACACCTTCCTTTTCCCTCTCATCCTCATTTCCTCGTTGTTTTCGCTCTACATGCTATTTGGGTGCATGCTTCTCCTCCTCCTCCTCATCGTCTCCTTCTCCACACTCGTTGTCGTCTCCTTCTCCACACGGCTGTCTCCTTTTCCACACGGCTGCTGTGCCTCATCGTCGTCTCCTTCTCCACATGGCTGTCTCCTTCTCCACACGGCTGCTACGCTCCCCTCTTCTCCACACGGCTGCTGCGCCTCGTCGTCGTCTCCTTCTCCACATGGCTGCTGCGCTCCCCTCTTCTCCACACGGCTATTGCACTCCCCTCTTCTCCACACGGCTACTGCGCCTCGTCGTCGTCTCCTCCACACGGCTGTCCTCTTCTCCACCCGGCTGCTGCGCTCCCCTCTTCTCCACACGGCTGCTACCCATCATTATTGTCGCAGAGCCTTCTCTGCATGACTGCTGCCTGCACGCCTCTCCCTCCCTTCCACTGCTGTGTCCCTCCCTTCCACTGCTGTGTCCCTCCCTTCAACTGCTGTGCCCCTCCCTCCTTTCCACTGCTGCACCCCTCGCCCCTTCCTTCAACTACTATGCCCCTCCCTCCTTTCCACTACTGTGCCTCTCAGCTCCTTCCATTGGAGAAGCTATTGTGATGCAATAACCATAATCTCCACCGAAAGCTACTTCTCGGCTCCTTCCGTTGGAGAAGCTATTGTTCTAAGTGCACGGATCGTGGCTTTTCTTCTCCTTCCATCACTGGCATCTCTACTTCCACGAGCGGATCTTGGCCACCCTACTAGCGGATGAAACTTTTTCTCTAAGTTTCTGGAACTACGACCATCCAAACGGAAGCACAATCCCCTGGCTTTTCACGGAAGCACAACCCCGTGCCTGCTTGAAATCCAAAGAGCCAAGCTCACGAACAACAATGGCTACTCAATCATCCAAGTAAGAAAACGAAAGAAATAGAAAGTGTACCTGATTCTTGCATGCTCTCCATCTTTTCCATTTCAAAACACCACGATTTGAAAGCAAGAGTTGTAAAAGTACGAATCTCAAAGTGTGATTTGAAAGTAGGGTCTTTAGTGTATGATTTGACTTTCAGATCTTGAAATTTGAAATTTGAATTTTGTATCTAAGATTCAAAATTTCAATTTTGAATTTTAAATTTTGAATCTAAGATTTTGAATTTTGAATTTTGAATTTTCAGATTTGAAATTTGAATCTTAAGATTTGAATTTTGAATTTTAAATGGGGAGATTTGGCCGCAAGGCCAAATCTTCCTAGCTTCTTTCAAAACATACAAGATTTGGCTGCACGGTGAAATCTCCCTAGACCTTGGTGATTTGAAAGAAGCTAGGAAGATTTGGCACCACAGCTAAATCTCCCTAAACCTTGCTGCTTTAAAAAGATTTGGCCACACAGCCAAATCTCCCTAGACCTTGGTGATTTGAAAGAAGCTAGGAAGATTTGGCACCACAACTAAATCTCCCTAAACCTTGCTACTTTGAAAAGATTTGGCCACACGGCCAAATCTCCCTTGACACTCGTGATTAGAAACAAGCTAGGAAGATTTGGCACCACAACTAAATGTCCCTAAACCTTGCTGCTTTAAAAAGATTTGGCCACACGGCCAAATCTCCCTAGACCTTGGTGATTTGAAAGAAGCTAAAAAGATTTAGCACCACAGCTAATTCTCCCTAAACCTTGCTACTTTAAAAAGATTTGGCCACATGGCCAAATCTCCCTAGACCTTGGTGATTTGAAAGAAGCTAGGAAGATTTGGCACCACAGCTAAATCTCCCTAAACCTTGCTGCTTTAAAAAGATTTGGCCACACGGCCAAATCTCCTTAGACCTTGGTGATTTGAAAGAGGCTAGGAAGATTTGGCACCACAGCTAAATCTCCCTAAACCTTGCTGCTTTAAAAAGATTTGGCCACATAGCCAAATCTCCCTAGACCTTGGTGATTTGAGAGAAGCTAGGAAGATTTGGCACCACAGCTAAATCTCCCTAAACCTTGCTGCTTTGAAAAGATTTGGCCACATGGCCAAATCTCCCTAGACACTCGTGATTAGAAACAAGCTAGGAAGATTTGGCACCACAATTAAATGTCCCTAAACCTTGTTGCTTTAGAAAGATTTGGCCACACGACCAAATCTCCCTAGACCTTGGTGATTTGAAAGAAGCTAGGAAGATTTAGCACCACAGCTAATTCTCCCTAAACCTTGCTACTTTAAAAAGATTTGGCCACACGGCCAAATCTCCCTAGACCTTGGTGATTTGAAAGAAGCTAGGAAGATTTGGCACCATAGCTAAATCTCCCTAAACCTTGTTGCTTTAAAAAGATTTGGCCACACGGCCAAATCTCCCTAGACCTTGGTGATTTGAAAGAAGCTGGGAAGATTTAGCACCACAGCTAAATCTCCCTAAACCTTGCTGCTTTAAAAAGATTTGGCCACACGGCCAAATCTCCTTAGACCTTGGTGATTTGAAAGATGCTAGGAAGATTTGGCACCATAGCTAAATATCCCTAAACCTTGCTGCTTTAAAAAGATTTGGCCACACGACCAAATCTCCCTAGACACTCGTGATTAGAAACAAGCTAGGAAGATTTGGCACCACAACTAAATGTCCCTAAACCTTGCTACTTTAAAAAGATTAGGCCACACGGCCAAATCTCCCTAGACCTTGGTGATTTGAAAGAAGCTAGGAAGATTTGGCACCACAGCTAATCTCCCTAAACCTTGCTGCTTTAAAAAGGTGTGGCCAAATCTCCCTAGACACTCGTGATTAGAAACAAGCTAGGAAGATTTGGCACCACAACTAAATGTCCCTAAACCTTACTACTTTAAAAAGATTTGGCCACACGGCCAAATCTCCCTAGACCTTGGTGATTTGAAAGAAGCTAAGAAGATTTGGCACCACAACTAAATCTCCCTAAACCTTGCTGCTTTAAAACGATTTGGCCACACGGCCAAATCTCCCTAGACACTCGTGATTAGAAACAAGCTAGGAAGATTTGGCACCACAGCCAAAACTCTCCAAACCTTGCTGCTTTCAAAATATTTGGCCGCATGGCCAAATCTCCCTAGACCCTCCTAATTAGAAAGAATTTAGCAAGATTTGGCCGCATAGCCAAATCTCCCCAGACCTTAGTGCTTTGAAAAGATTTGGCTGCACGGCCAAATCTCCCCAAACCCTGCTGCTTTGAAAAGATTTGGCCGCATGGCCAAATCTCCATAAACCCTCGTGATTAGAAAGAAGCTAGCAAGATTTGGCCACATGACCAAATCTCCTTAGACCCAGGTGATTTAAAAGAAGCTAGAAAGATTTGACCGATCTGAAAGAAGCTAGCAAGATTTGGCCACACGGCCAAATCTTCTTAGACCCAGTGATTTAAAAGAAGCTAGAAAGATTTGACCGATTTGAAAGAAGCTAGCAAGATTTGGCTGCATGGCCAAATCTCTCCACACCTAGTGCTTTGAAAGAAGCCCACAAGATCTGGCCACAAAGCTAATCTCCCCAAACTTTGGTGCTTTGAAAGAAGCCCATAAGATTTTGCCACACGTCCAAACCTCCCTTTCCAGTGCTCTAAAAGAAGCCCATAAGAAATCTCCCTAGACCTTGGTGCTTTCTCAAATCCACCACTATGTTTGCTGTTAATTCTCGATTCTATTTCAGATATGTTTATTGATAATGTGTTTTGTCTAACATTAAAGATTATAAAGATGATAGTTTGTATATTGCTTGGATTTTTTACAGGAAAGACACAAATGTGAAGAAGGTTGAGAAAGTTGTAAGTGGATTTGGAGAAAAAAGCATACCATGGTACTTTGACATATACAGTATTGAGGGAGCACAGTTGACACGAGTTCACTTATTTGTTTTGTTACCTAACAAAAGTGCATACACTTGTGTTGGATCGGTACATCAAATCACAGAAGATGTGGTTGGAAAAGAGGGAGATATTGGATTGTTAATCATTATAAATCAAAATAAGAAATTTCTCTTGGATCCTAGTGATTATGAAGCATCTCGTATGAAGTCTGATGTAGATGACAACATGCAATCAAGAGGCTGGATAAGTGTGGAATCAATTGATGGAAATGAAATTAACACAGTGACAACAATCATTGAATCATATCGCAAAGTTTCAGGAACATTAAAGAAGCGCAAGAGTGGGGAAGATAGTGGGGAAGGAACAAAGAAAGGAAAGTTGACTATGGTTCAAGCACCAGGTGGTAGTGAAGAAGGGGAAAAGAAAGGAAAGCTCACTATAATTGATGTACCAAAGGAAGGAACACCTCCAGAGGGTATGCTAGCAGTTGTGGAAAGAAGCAGTGGTAGTGAATTGGAGCCAAGTGGAAAGGTCATAGGAAAAAAAGGGCAAAAGAAACCATCAGGCTTGGTGGAATATGAAAAATACTACCCATTCGGGTTGCATGCAACATTTCCAATTCCAGTTGCAAGATGTCAAAAAGCTCCTCCAAGCTATGTATATAGAGGGTTGAACAAAGAGCATGTGGAGAAGCTTGCTGCAGACTTCGGTTATAACTCTAGGCCTCCTGCTGCTGTAGCGGATTTAATGCCTTTCAATCCTGAAACAAAGCAACCACTAGAAAGGGTAGATAAAAAGGATTTAACCAAGTGCCACTATTGGATACTATCTGGACAACATTCAATATATGCTGCTAAAATATTCACATCTAATGATGATAACAGCACGGCCCAAAGAAAGAACTACTACCGCACCCGTCAGGCGAGGATTGTAGTGAATTGTCCCGCACGCTTTTGTGTGGAGATATCAAAGATGGCAAACCTAGAGTCTCAAAATATCTTGAGACAATCTCCATACATTGATATACTTAAGCAGGTGAGGGGACAATGGATTCTCTTTAACAAACCCAAGAAAGCACAACAAGGGCTTGCAAAAGGACATCCAGATCGTGAGAATTGGGATGTAAGTACATATTTTAATTTTGAATCATTTTTTACAAGAATGTTTTCTTAATTATTGCATTCTAATGGATTCATATATCTTGTAGGCTTTCATTGACACTGGCAAGGTAACATTGGGCAATAGCTTTGCCACGAAGGATGTACATATGATAATTACAAGCGATGCCATTTATGATGGTTGGATCTCCATCCTTGAGGATTACATTGCAGGCAAATATTCACAAGATGGAAAATGCCGTAGGCAACCCACAGTCTCAATGTTTAGATGCTTGCGTGGATTGAGTGATGATCAAATTGGTCAAATTCAAAATGACATTAAGGAAGGTAGAGTAGTCATAACTAAAACAAAGACTGATGCCATGATTCTTGATATTGAAGGACGAGCTATGCAAATCAAGAGAGATGCTGCACTATAAGAAGGACTTTATATGTTTATATCGGCAGAACGGCCTTCTTTAATGTTAAAAAATTGGGATGAGTGCAGATTACATTTTAAAATTACTCCAGAATTGTATCATCGGATTCGTGGTTGCTCTGATTCATGGTTAAAACTGAAGCTTCAACAGGGCAAGGAAACTCCACCATTGCCTGATGCTACAAAGGGGTATCTAAGGTGGATTATGGGACAAAGTGAAGGTTCAAGTCATGGACCGAATTCCACCCGGCCTTGGAGGTTCTACACAGTCGGTTCAAACATGGAGGGAATGGAATTTATACATAATGTGTACCAAGAGCCAATGGCAATAGGGGTTGCTTTTTTGGACATAATGTATGGACCAAGCAGAAGTAGAAATTGGAACGAGGATCGCTTTGAGTGTTTGTTGAAAAGCTTGATGACAATCCAGTGCAATTCCTTCTTGTAGTGTTCTTGACCATGGATCATGTATCATGTTTGAAGAATGCATTAAATAAGACATGCGGACAATATAAAATACACTTTGGTTGCCTTAATTTTGAAACTGCAGATATATTTGTCACTGGATCTATGGATGGCTTAATTGCCTATGTACTGGTAAGCAAGGAAAAGCATTTCAACGATATTGAGCGCTATACCAATGCACAATGTAAGCCATCAATATATGTTGCAGATGAAAAATATGAAAAATCAAGTGGTGGAGAAGAATCAGGTGATGAGGATGATGATGACGAGGATGATGATGATGAATTTGACATTGAATTGTCCTTGAAAAGAAAACGTTCAAGTATCATGAAAGACATGATCATGGGTTTCTGTCGAGAAGATGAGAATGTATTGGACTTGTTCTCTGAGGGGCTTGCTGCAATAGAGTCTCTTTCTTGTAAGAGGCATGTTATTTTAGTTGTTGAGACTTATGAGGAGTTAGCAAAGGTGGAAAGTATTTGTTGCACGTATGCTTACAGTAATCATGAAATTCGACAATGGGCTGGCTTGCAAGAACCAATATTGGCAATAGAGGGGGTACCAAAAGAAGATGATATAACTGAAGGTGGAGGGGATAAAGAAATTGATACCATACCAGGACAAAAAGAGCTTCAACCCTTCAATGAAGAGCAGCGTGAGCATTTACAAAAACACGCTTCAAAGTTTTGGGAAACAGAAGAGGAAGCAACAGGTCCTTGAAATTGTCCTTTTATATGGTGTTCATGTTTTCCATATGTTATCTTGCTATATTCTCCATATGATGTATTAATTTTGTTCCAAGGATCTTTTAATATTACTTGGAAATTTCTTCTATCTCATTGCCATAATTCAAACATGAACATATGTATTCTTGAATATGTTTCGTGATGAATGAATTAGTGTAAATTGTTGTTTCTATCCTTATTCACTTCATATGAATGCTCAATTATGTTTTGGCTGCTTGGCCAAATCTTTTCTTAGTGGGAACACTTGGGCAATGCTAGATAATGTTGGACTCCACTCTATCTATTATGGAAAGGTTTTTGGCATTGTAAGGATATGTAGTTTTGGGGATTAAAATAACTTGAAAGGGTATAGATTCAATAACTTTAGGGGTATACTATGCATATGCTTTCTTTTTTTTAGTAATCCAATTTTGTTTTGAAAAAGAAAAACATGACTGCTTTCACTCAAACAAATTTCATTGAGAGCACACAACCTAAAGTTTGACAATTTGGTTTTCCAACTCAATCTTCAGTTTGTTTCTACTTATGAATTTCATTTCCTTGTTTATCAACAGATCTTGGCCATCTCAATTTCACATCGCTAGAAGCATTGCCTGTATATGTGACACCTGATCCAATGATTCATTATGTGCCTAATTTGAACATTAGCATGCAAGTTCCAAGCTCAACATGGTTGATTGAAAATGTTGAGGATGCAATGTCTGGAGTTAATGTTCCATTGACAAATGTGGATGCAAGCTTAGAAGGTAAAGGAGAAGATGCAATGTCATTGTATGAAGCCAAGGTACAAGAAGAAATCTTAGAAGATAAAGGAGAAGACATAATGTCACCCTCAGAAATAATGTCAAAAGAGGTGATAACAAAAATAAGACTAGCAATGGTAATAGATTTGAAAGGGTTATTGCTCGAGCGTTGTTTTTCGAAGTCAAACAAACATGTGAGCTTGCACAATGGGAAGCATTGGCTTGTTCTCCGTCCTGGGTGTTTAGAGTTTCTACAATGGTTGCTCGATAACTGCCATGTTGGCATTTGGTCCACTGGAGGAGAAAAGGGCATGGTGCAACACATGCTGCACACTTTGGAGCATCATGTTAACAGAAAGTTACATTTCTTCATGGTTTGGGGTGCGATGGCATGCCACAAGCATACAAAGAGTAGAATCATTCGACCAGATAGGATGAATTTGGAAGCGGAGTTTAAACCATTAATGAGAGTGTGGTGTTGTTTCAAAGAGGAATGCAAACCAGCAAGAACAGTGTTCATTGACGTTTCGCCTTACACGGGTTGTGTTAATCCAGCAGAAAATTGCATTTTCCCTACAAAATTTGATATAGATTGTGGTGATTCTATTTTGCTTCATGAGTTATTGCCGTACCTACAGATGCTAGATGATGCAGTAGATGTGCGCAATGCCATCTCTTCTAACAGATTTGGTCAAGCTCCGATTATCGAAGGGCATGATATGTTCTATTATTTTCAACCAGTGATCCTTGAATTCAAAGAAAAAAACAAAGAAGTGCTCGAAAGGATGAATGTCGAATCTCATATGTCTACTCGTAGTTCAAAAAAAGACACAGAGAAAGGTATTGCTTCACCTATAACCAAAACTAGAGTGAGAGGGACTTGTCCTACTACAACAAGTATGGTGCATGCTCAACATGTTACATTGAATGAAGAGGAAGAATGCATGGTAGGAAAAATTGCCAAAATGGGGCCGTTGAAAGATAGTGAGGCAAAACGCTTTGCTATGGTTCTTGGATGCAAGGAAAGGGGAATCACTGCTGATGCTGCAAGGGCATTCTTAGCCAACTTGATTCAATTTTATTGCATAGATAACCCTTAGTGAATCTGGGTGATCTTTTTAGTTAGAGTTACAGACACAAATGCTCAGCTAAAACATTTGTACCTACATTTTGATTTATATTTGGACACTATTTGGTTAGATTCGATTTGCAAAACATTATGTTTCAATTTGTTTTGTGAAAGAATTAATAGACATTGAGTTAATACCTTGTGGTGAAAATGCTTTGTGCTTTGTGATGTGAGTTTGTATTCCTCCACTAAAAGAATGATTCTTTGATTTTAAACATATGATAGGTGTTGCAGATTGTCCTAAAAAGTTGAAGAGCTATCTTATTACAAATTTTGATCCTGCATCCAATGGTTTATGGAAACATGAATTGCCCATACCCATTGAGCACGTGTTCGAAATGAATGGCATCCATTATGAAGTAAAGAAATCAACAATACCTGGGGCAGGATATGGTCTTTTTGTACATACGAGCATCAAGAAGAAACAAGATTTGATGGTATATAATGGTCCAAAGTATGATTATGATACTTGGAGATCTCTCCTCAAGTTTTTCCCAAGGATGAAGACTTATGGAATGTTTAAAGATCCATTCATTGAGCCATTGATAGATGTGAAATGTATTGTGGGAGATGTATTGTATGGAAACATTGCTGGATATATAAATAGCTCAATGTATTATAAAGAAAGAACAAATGTTATATTTGTATACATCCCTAAGCTACCACCTTGGGCTCAAAAGTCACAAGGAGATTTGAGTGCCCATGGCTACATTACTGTGCAAACCATAAAGGATATCTCCTTCGGAGATGAGCTACTTTGTGAGTATGAATACTAGTATGGAATTGTTAATGATTATGTTAAACGATGTGATGCAAAATTTAGTTGCAAATTTGGCTATGTGTCAATGGCTTTGATTATATTTAGCACGAGAAAGAAATTAAAAAAAAGGTTTTTATCAAGACCATGTCTCTGAGTTTCATGAGCTCTATTGTGATGGAGAGTTTCACGAGCTCTATTGTGATGGAACGGTGTTTTTGAACACCACATTTATATGATGGATGTCAAAGCTCTACCATAATCCTATTGCATATGTCAATAGTGCAATTTATCAACATATAAACTGACAATTGTGAGGACAATGCTAGGAACTATGCCAAAGCCTTCCCTCTTTACATGAACGCTCTTGAGTATTTCAAGACCCACCTCAAATATGAGAAGAATCCCAAGATCAAGGAGGCTATCACCTAGAAATTCACTGATTATCTCAGAAGGGCGGACGAGATACGTGCTATCCTCGACGGCAGTGATAGCTACCAATGGAGATGCGCTGTTGCCAACCCAAGCAAAGACCAAGCCTAGGAGTAAGGATGGTGACGGCAGTGGAGATGGAGAGGATCCCGAAGAATCAAAATTGAGATGAGGGCTGAATTCTACCATCGTCCAAGAAAAGCATGACATCAAGTGGAATGATGTCGTAGGTCTGGAGAGTGCCAAGCACGCTCAGAAGACAGCATCCTAGCGATGCACAGTGCACACTCGCAATAATGACACATACGAGCTGCCGCAGAAATGACCATGTGGTGCGATGATGACATGGTGCAAAGAGAAAGAGAGAGAGAGAGAGAGAGCGCGCACCAAATGGCACTAGCGAGAGCAAGGGAGGTATATATTTATTTATTTATTTATTTATAGAGAATATATATACATATAGAGAGAGAGAGAGAGAGAGAGAGAGAGAAGTAAAGAGGGAGAGAGAGGTTGCCACATGGCACTAGGGAGAGCGAGGGAGGTATATATTTATTTATTTATTTGTTTAGAGAGAGAATATATATCATGCATATCTATATATATATATATATATATATAGAGAGAGAGAGAGAGAGAGAGAGGGGGGGGGGAGGGAGACAGAGAGGGGGGGGAGGGAGGGAGGGAGGGAGAGAGAGAGAGAGAGAGAGAGAGAGAGAGAGAGAGAGAGAGACATGGCACTAGCGAGAGCGAGGGAGGTATATATATATATTCATTTATTTTTATATTTATTTATAGAGAATATATATATATAGATAGAGAGAGAGAGAGAGAGAGAGAGAGAGAGAGAGAAGTTGAGAGGGGGAGAGAGACAGAGAGGTTGCCACATGGCACTAGGGAGAGCGAGGGAGGTATATATATATTTGTTTGTTTGTTTGTTTGTTTAGAGAGAGAATATATATCATGCATATCTATATATATATATATAGAGAGAGAGAGAGAGAGAGAAAGAGGGGGGAGGGAGGGAGGGAGGGAGGGAGAGCGAGAGAAAGCGAGAGAGAGAGAGGGAGGGAGAAGTAGGGAGAGAGAGAGAGAAAGATAGACAGAGAGAGAGAGAGAGAGAGAGAGAGAGACAGAGAGAGAGGGAGAAGTAGAGAGCGAGTGAGCGAGCGAGAGAGAGAGAGAGAGAGAGAGAGTGTGTGTGAGAGCGCGCACACACACACACACACAGGGGTATATATATATATATGTGTAAATATCTATATATATTTTTACACACACACACTCACTTGCACACACACACACACACACACAGAGGGGAGAGAGAGAGAGAGAGATGCATGCTCCTACCTCGGAAGAAGTGTTTAAGAGTCGGGCCATTGATATGGGAAAAGCTATGGCTAGATTACATAGCATAATCTCACACAAAGAAACAACAAACTACACACATGAACAAAGATTAACACGTAGGTCTCGAACATTGCATGTAGTTTCGATAGTGATATATTGGGAGTGAGTAGGCTCTAGATAGAAACAAGGGGTTTCATCCCTTCTCTCTATACAATTATGGACATAAGAAAGAGAGAGAGAGAGAGAGAGAGAGAGAGAGAGAGAGAGAGAGAGAGAGAGAGAGAGAGCAAACATGCATCTAGATAAAGGCACACATACTCAAAGATGCCCAAATAATCAAAACACATGCACAAAATATCAAAACAATGTGCATGTGCGTTGCTCCAATTTTATATAACAAGGAATGGCCTGGTTAGTTCCCGGATCTTGTGCTTTAAGACTCTAGGGTCTTTGGATATACAGTGATGTGTGCGCACACATATATAGGCAGGCATACACATATACACTTTCATAAAACGAAATGAGCATACGTAAACTTGATTGTATATGTTTGTGCATATACACATATATACATATGAAGATTGCCACATAGACACACACACACAGACACACACACACACACAGAGCAGGGGAGGAGGGAGGGAGGGAGAGAGAGAGAGAGAGAGAGAGAGAGGGGGGGGGGAAGAGAGAGAGAGAGAGAGAGAAGTAGGGAGAGAGAGAGGCTACCACATGGCACTAGGGAGAGCGAGGGAGGTATATATATTTATTTATTTGTAGAGAATATATATATATATATAGAGAGAGAGAGAGAGAGAGAAAGAGAGAGAGAGGCTGCTACATGGCAATAGGGAGAGCATGAGAGAGAGAGAGAGAGGGGTATATATATATATATACATTTTTTAAATATCTATATATATTTTCACACACACACACACAAGACTATGTTATCATTGTGTGATGGTACATGCACAAACTCATGTGCTAAAATTGTTCCAAAGAAAGTTATCAAGGTATGATCATGACTATGAAGGGTATTGGATACTGGGGACAGTGGACTAAAAGCTTTCAGTTAATACTTTTAATGAAGTCATTGCCTTGTAATGGACACTCCGGAATGGTGTTCTATAGTGACAAGCTTCTATCACCACGGAATGAAGTTATTGGGCATGGTTCTATAGACCCGAGTGCAACTTGTTTGAGAAAAACGCTCTCTTGGGAGCTATGGGTTGACACACCAAAAGAAGGACATCCGATTTATTGAATGTAGATGGGAAGCATTGGGCTACATAAGATGAGTAATCGGCTATCTTGGTAAAGGTACTTCTATACTATTGTAGGTAGCAGGATATTGAATGGATGCATATACCTTCGCCATAACCTCTTTTTGAAGGCGGGTTACCCATTGGGTACTTCTAAGTTAGTTTTTACGAGTTAATTGAATGTAAACTTTCTATGTTTTGCACTTTTTTAGTCGGCTAGAAGACTTGACCTTTGATAATCATGCCATGAAATCAATACTCAAGTCGATACACTGATGCGGGTCAACTTTGCATGCTTGCATGAATACCCTTATGCAATAAACATGTGAATAATCAAATCCACTAATGCGGGGATATCAACTTAACAAAATTCGTGCCACATACGAACTAAGTTGATGAGTTGAATGTAATTGACTTGATCCATAGGACAAGATAGTTACATGAGGTTGTAACTAGACTAGGCATACATAACCAAAATCAGGGTTACATATGTAATAACCTTGTGTTAAGTCCTTGGAATAAAACCAACCCTACAAAATGTTGTTAAAATTTCTATGGAGGTGATTGCATGGTAATCTAAGAGCTTGGGTGAAGAATTGTGATAAAAAGGGCAGTTGAGGGCGATTGGAATGCTTTGGAGCAATGAATCGACCAAGTCTAGTTTGGCCACCTTCCTACTGTAGGAAATATGACTGGCACAGCTTCATCTCGATCACGTAATAGCCAATTGCATAGGAGATTGATCAGCCAAGTACTTCATCAATGATTGGGGACTGGCATACTACACGCTCAAGGATTCACAATTGATTGAGGTATGCCGCTGGATATGATAAGAGTAGCATCACTTCTTTTGTAAATCTTTCCTAAGTCTATTTGATTTTGGCTATGCATACACAAAGAGTTTCCTACTCTGGCTATGCTTTTTCCCATCATATGCTACGCATAGTCTTATTAAGCTGCCTCCGTGAGATTACATAGCTTGAGGCATCACTTATTTGCTTAGCCGCTCTCTCAAATACCTTTCAAAGTCTACTGATGAAAGACGTATTAGGTCTACACTAAGGGATGGGGGCCAGAGAAAGATCACGCTATTTGATCAGGAAAAAGGACACGATTGTCCATGATTTTGACTCTACACAGGTATTTTTGACTTATTTTGGTGAGCCGGTAAACTACATATTTTATTACTTTTCGGAGAGCGTGATCCATTGGGCTATATACTCCGACATGAATGGTGTATTACTACTGAAGATGTCATATATTGTGTATAGGGTATGCCTCCTCCATATTAAAGTTGGAAGAAGGAATACTAATGACCAAAATTGGTATAACTAGACTTGATGTCATGATTTGCACAGCCAATATCTCTCACATGTTAGCTCGGATGCAAACGCCGTAAAGAGAAAAGTTGTAGCCGATTGATTGCTCCACAAACTTCCACTTTACAGTAGATCCAAATTCCTTATGGATTCTCTTGTATTCACTGCTGAAAGTAGTATTATGCTCACTTTTTTGCAGGAATTCTGTTGTCTGCAGCAACTTCTTGCTGTTTTGCACAGCCAATAACTCTCTCATGTTATGTCGGATGCAAATTTCGTAAACAGAA